>NW_007751573.1:7191-9468 GCF_000696425.1 Galeopterus variegatus | reverse complement strand
CCGAATGACTTAAGACAAAGCCATTTCTCAGTCTCATCATCCATCAGAGCATTTTTAAGTATACGGCAAACAGCGTCAAGGTTTGTGTATGCGTGTGTGCACGTGTGCGTGTGTGTGCACGTGTGCGTGTGTGTGCACGTGTGCATGCGTGTGTGCACGTGTGTGTGTGCACGTGTGCGTGTGTGCCTGTGTGTGTGCACGTGTGCGTGTGTGTGTGCATGTGTGCACGTGTGCGTGTGTGTGTGTGTGATTCATTAAGGCAAGTTACAATATTTAGCAAATTAAATTAAACGAGCCACATTTTGTGCAGTATTTTGCTGGGGTCCTGCTCTTCTCACGGTGGGGGTGAGGTCCTTCTCTTCCGCCTTTTTGAAAAAAGCACAAAGGGTAAGTGGAAGCGTCTGGAGGATTTATTGAAATTGCAAACAAATTTTTAGATTGCAACAATTTTCAACCTTCGGGTGAGAGTTTGTCCAAATGCTTTCCCTGCACATCTGCTCAGAGGCTTTATTCAGTGGTTTTTATAAAATTCCTGTTTTTCTTCAACATCATCTTGCAAAATGTTGGCTGCTTGATCTGGCAGATTTTCATCCTGTAAGCTGAGCCTGCTGTGACTTCTCTCTGGTGCAATCAGCCTCCTGCTTTCTGCGACCATGGAAAGAGCATTTTAACCTCTCTGGGTAGGAAGGGCTGCTTTCCACTTTGCCTAGGTGGGAAGTGGATTCCTGCTGTGCAGCTCCAGAGTTTTCCAAGGCGGCATCGTTCCAAGGGCCAGCATCAGTCACTCAGGGGCCGTAGTCACATACCGTCCAAGACTGCAGGCACGAGAATTCAGTAGGCTAGCATGCACACCCAGAGGTGACATGCTCTGCTACTTGAAAGTAATGCAGTTGTGACTGGTTCACTCAAGACTGACAGGTGGGAAAAGAAGAGCAAACGGGATAGACAAAGGATCAAGCCCATCTCTGGAGACAATCAGAGAGATAATATGGTAATGACTCGGAGTGACACACGCATTCTGATCCAGAACATCCCGCCATTGTGCAAAGACGTGCAGAAGGTCATCAGTAAATGCTCCAGTCTCCAGTGAGGTGGGCTCACAGATGCATGGGATTGCTACAGGATGTTAGCAGGGAGGGGGGTTGGAAGCATAGAGGTGCTGCTATAAAGCTTGGGAAAGAGGGTTTGGAGTCCCCAGCTGCCTCTTCCCCATCCAGAGCATGAGCACATGGTCGGCGGGGAAGGACAGTTGAGATATGGGAAAGGAAGGGGTCTACTTTCAGATCCACACAGCTGCGGCAGACTCTGTGGTCCTGTCTGAACCTGCCCAGGCCTGTCTGCTGTCCATATCCGACGGGATCCTCGCAGTTGCCTTCCGGCAGCAACTACATACCGGACTGTCTATCCTGCCCCACACCTTCTGGTAGGCAGAGTGATGGTCCCCCAAAGATGCACAAGTTCTAATCCCCACAACCTGTGAATATGTGACCCTACATGGCAAAGGGACTGTGTAGATGTGATTAAGACAGCAATCTTCAGTGGGGAGAGTATCCTGGCTTATCCAGTGGTCAGTCCCATAAAATATTTTATATATCTTATACGGAACTGATATCTTACAGAAGACTGCATCTTATATGGGACTAGTATCTTATATGGGGTTTGCACATTATGGGTATATGGGACTGACACCTTATATGGGACTGACATCTTATATGAGATTAATATCTTATATAGGATCTGCACGCTATAAGTATACGGGACTGACACCTTACATGGGACTGACATTTTATATGGTATTTATGTCTTATAGAAGACTGACACTTTATATGGGACTGCTACCTAATATGGGACTGATATCTTACAGAAGACAAACAGCTTATATGGGTATGGGACTGACATCTTACATGACACTGATACCTTACATGAAACTGATATCTTACACGGGACTGAGATAGATGCCTGAAGGTAAAACCTAGACCAGATGGTCCTTGGATCTGGAATTCTGTGGTCATGCCCTTCCTGAAATCTTCCTCTGATATGTTCACAAGTCCACTTGTCACCTCTCAGGTCCTATGTGCTATGCAGATGCCTGAAGGTAAAACCTAGACCAGATGGTCCTTGGATCTGGAATTCTGTGGTCATGCCCTGTCCTGAAATCTTCCTCTGATATGTTCACAAGTCCACTTGTCACCTCTCAGGTCCTATGTGCTATGCAATTTATCCTCCCAAAGCAGTGAGCATTTAAATATCAAAGATTTGAATAAGACTTGGCCTGGA
>NW_007751573.1:5076-5486 GCF_000696425.1 Galeopterus variegatus | reverse complement strand
ATGCGATGTCGAGAAGCCGAGTAGAGGCAGGCCTGGCTCAGGAGAGGCCACGTCGTGGGCACAAAAGTCGTCGGCTTTTGTCACATGCCGGTCATTGGTACCCCGAGCAGAGCCGTGTCCGTGGGAGGGCGGAACAGAAGCCACAGTGCGAAGGGTCTGAGCACATAACAGGAGGCGGGGACATGGAACAGGGAATGGGCCATGGCTGGAGGGTGATGTCCCTTCTGGGGGACAGCAGAACCCGTGTGCGTGAGGGCAGGAATCATCCTGCAGGAAGGGAGACGCGGAGACGACCCCCGAAGCTTTGTTCTCAGGGGGCGAGAGGGCTCAGGGGCAGACGGAGGGCTCGGTGGCTGTCGGGAGCTCTGGGAGAGGAGGGATGAAGGAGCTTCTGGAAGCTTCCATCTCCT
>NW_007751573.1:0-2105 GCF_000696425.1 Galeopterus variegatus | reverse complement strand
CCTTTCCTAAAGGTGGACGCAGGGCACAGGTGGCTGTGGTTGGTTCTCACCACCCACGGCTATTCTGAGGAGCTATTTCTGGTGTCTCATGAGAGCCTCTGAGCAGCGACAACAGTTACTCACCAACGTGACCCACCACACTCAGTGATAAGGCCAGGAATACTCCCTAATGCTCGACTTCCGGCCTATGTGCTGACCAAGTCGATTTTCAGTGCACCCAATTGTCTAAATTTTTCTTCATCCTCCTAGATCAGCAGGATTTTCCAGGAGATAGAAAAGAGGTTAAAATCCTTGATGCACCGTTATTCATACCAGCCAAAACTCATTCATCAGAGATGAACTTCTTATCCCATTTATATTCCGTAACTCGACCCCCTTCAAGTAAGAGAAAGCAACGGTGCGCTTCTGCGGAAAGTGATTACTTTATACGGCTCCAAACAACTCGAGCGGTTCTTTCCTTCTCTGCTGCACAGCATGTACTGAAGTCATCAAGAAGGACAAAAATGTTGAAAACCCTGGTTCAGCGCATAGGATTTCACCAAAATTGGTGAAAATTTCCTCTCGATCCAATGCAGGTCTGAGCCAGTCTGCTTCTTTGTTCTGAAGAGACAGATGAGCAGGGACACTGGACACACAAGGCTGTAAAGATGAGAGGGAGCCAGAAGCCACGCAGGAGGCTCTTCACACAGACCAGTGAAGACTGCGAGGCCCAGAAAGCCTTGGAGGCTCGTCCTTAGTCAGTGCGGGCATTGGAGGCAGGCCCAGGGCATGCACTTGGCCTCAGGAATTCTCACAGGATAAAAGCCAAGAGCTAGTTTGCAAGAGACTGGAGCACCAGAAGCCAAAGGCAGGATGGAGACCAGAAGACACCAAGAGAGGTGATTAAGTAGCAAAAATGCAGTCAGGCCCCCTGGGCAGAGGAAAGAGGTCCCCACTGTGCAGAACAGCATGATGAAGATCTTTTCTTTATGTAGCCCCAACCCTGTACACTCCTGGAAGGCAGAAACTATTACCCAGTGGTCTCTCTTTGGCCGGTCAAGCGTAGATGGGGAATTCCAGGGAGGGAAGAATCCATCCCTTCCCGTAAGTCTTCCTGGTGCATTGAATGCTTAGGCAATCTTCAGAGTGACAGTCGTTTGGGAGTTACTTCTTCAGTCTGTTGAACTTTTCCCATGACTATTACACTAAACCACATTTCCTGAGCTCTAGGATCTTAGAAGAAACAGATATTGCAAGATTTTGCCACCAAAAGACCCATCACCAGAAAAACTGTAAGGAAAGTTATTTGAGACAAAGGAAAGCAATTCCAGAACAAAGGTTCTGAGTGGCAAGGAAAAGGTGGTGAGCAAAGAGTAAAAATAGAGATAAATCTAAATAAACATTGACATAGAAGTTGTAATAATAATAAATAATTGGGTGAAGGATAGAAGTTAAATATTGAGCATCAATAATACTACTGGTGATATGATTAAATGTGAAACATTCCAAGTTTCTTAGATGGTTCTGGAGGAGTGTAGATCTTTAAATTAAGTTCACATTCCGTGTTAAGTCTGTATGTTAAAATTCCAAGGGCTACCACCAAAGGGATAAAAATAAATTGTAGTTTTTCATAATTCTAAACTGTAGAGAAGGGAATATGGATTTTAAATATGTGATCAATTCAAAATAAGTCAGGAACAGACAGGCAAAATCCAGAACAAAAAGAAGTCACAAAATAAGATGGTAAAAATAATTTAAAATACATCAGTAATCACAAAAAATATAAATGAACAGAATTTAACAGTTAAAAAACCTGTTGGATTAGATTTTTTACTTTAACTCAGCTATATGCTATATAAGAATATTTAAAACTTACGTAAGTAAAAAGTCATAAGAGACATGTCAGACAAATATTNGGTTGCGATCCGTTGCCGGACACGGAAAAAAGACAAAAGACAAAAAAAGAAAAAAAAAAAGTGCTGCGTAGAGTCATTTGAGGTGTAAGAACAGAATAGTCTTTTACACATTTCACTGTCATCTTCCTCGATTTATCCAAAACAGGACGGCTCAATGCATCATAAAATAAATGTGTTCAGACTGGGGGACGTGGCCTCACTGCGGTCCTG
>NW_007751572.1:9004-9258 GCF_000696425.1 Galeopterus variegatus | reverse complement strand
GAAACACCCAGGATTCTAATGTTTGTGTGCTTAAGGTTGTCTGCTAGCTCTCTTAGATTTTATTCCTTTTTAAAAATTATTTTTTCCTATTTTTGGTCTACCTGGGTTATTTCAAAGACACTGTCTTCAAGATCAGAAATTCTTCTACTTGTTCTAGCCTGCTGCTTAAGCTCTTGGTTGTGTTTTTTTTTTTTTTTGCTGAGTGAATCTTTCAGTTCCATGAGTTCTACTACATTCTTTTTTAAGGTATTAAT
>NW_007751572.1:0-3514 GCF_000696425.1 Galeopterus variegatus | reverse complement strand
TGTGGTGGTGAACTCCCACAGTTTTTGTTTGTCTGGAAAATATGCTATTTTCCCCACATTTCTGAAAGAGAGCCTTGCTGTGTAGAGTATTCTTGGCTTGCAGTTTTTTTGTTTTTTTTTCTTTTAGTATTTTGAATATATCATCCCATTTTCTTCTGGCCTGTAGAGTTTCTCTTGAGAAGTCTGCTGTTAGTCTAATAGGGGCTGCCTTATAGGTGACTTGATGCTTTTCTCTTGTTTCTTTTAAGATCATTTGTCTTTGAGCTTTGCCACTTAGACTATAATGTGTCTTGGAGAGGATCTTTTTGGGTTGAATCTGTTTGGGGATCTTTGAGCCTCCTGGATCTGAAGGTGCATGTCTGTTCTTATACCTGGGAAGTTTAACATTATTGTTTTATTGAATAGGTTTTCCATGCCTTTTCCTTTCTCCTTTCCTGAAACACCCAGGATTCTAATGTTTGTGTGCTTAAGGTTGTCTGCTAGCTCTCTTAGATTTTCTTCCTTTTTAAAAATTATTTTTTCCTATTTTTGGTCTACCTGGGTTATTTCAAAGAGACTGTCTTCAAGATCAGAAATTCTTCTGCTTGTTCTAGCCTGCTGCTTAAGCTCTTGGTTGTGTTTTTTATTTTGCTGAGTGAATCTTTCAGTTCCATGAGTTCTACTACATTCTTTTTTAAGGTATTAATCTCTTTGTAAATTTCCTCCTTCATATCCTGGAATTTTTTGTCATTTCATTATGTTGTCTAACTGAGTCTTCTTGTATCTCGGTGAGTTTCCTTAAGATTGTTGCTTGAAATTCTATTCAGTCATTTCAAGGGGTTCCTGCTCTATAGGGTCTGGTATTTGAGAATTACTGGATTCTTTTGGGGGTGTCATATTTTCCTGGGTTTTCATATTTCTGGTATCTCTACATTTATGTCTGGCCATTTGATAGAGCAGTTACTTCTTCTATTATTCTGGAGTTGACTTTGCAAAGAGAGACATCCTCTTCTTTTTCCAGTCTCCGCTGGTGACTCTCTTTGTGTTAATGTAGTAGAGTCTCTAGAGGGCTGCCTGCATGGTGGCTATGGCTACTGCTGTGGCATCAACCTGCTTTTGCAGCAGCTGTGTCTCTGGAGGTGGCTGTGGTGGGCCACCTGCATGGAAGTGGTGATTTCAGTGTGCTCTCTTGCTTGCTTCTGGATGGGGCATGCTGCCCTTGGCTCCTGCCTAGGACCATGGGTGTTGCTATCTTGCCTCCTTCTGGATAGGGAGGGGGCATGCTTCTGGATGGGGCATGCTGCCCTTGGCTCCTGCCTAGGACCATGGGTGTTGCTATCTTGTCTCCTTCTGGATGGGGAGGGGGCTGCCTTACTACTGCCTTGGAACCTGGGTGTTGCTGTCTTGCCTGCTTCTGGGTGGAGGGCGCTGGCTGCCTAGGGTCCTGCCTAGGACCTTGGGTGTTGCTCTCTCACCTGCTTCTGGGCAGAGGGTGCTGGCTGCCTTTGGCTCCTGACTAGGACCCTGAGTGCTGCTCTCTTGCCTGCTTCTAGTAGGAGCTTCCACAAACTTTTTGAAGTAACCATGTACGTACTATATATATAGCTGAATAGAAAATATTAATGCCTCTCACTGTAGCTGGGTAAGTACTATTCTGCATGTGTGTTAAAATTGAAAACACTTCTGTAAGCAATAGAACCATTAGCAAAATCCCTGACTTCAGTTTGCTTTTTAGTCTATGTATTAGTCCATTTCTGTTGCTGAAAATGAAATGCCTGGAGTTGGGTAATTTATAAGAAAACATAATTTACTGCTTACAGTTTCAGAAGCTGGGAAGTCCAAAGTCCATGGAACGCATTGGGTGAGGGTCTTGGTGGTGGCAACAGTGACCCAGGCATCTCACATAGCAGAATTGATGGAGAAGGGAGAGAGAGCTCCTCATGCACTCTCCTTTTGAAGCCCTCAGAACTACTCCAACAAGCACCATTAAACCATCAACTTCATCACCTCTTCAAGGCCCCACCTTTCAATTACCATAGTAGAATTTCCCACCCTCAACAGTTACAATGGGGATAATGTTTGGGGAGATATTCAACCCAAGGCAGTCTATTTATAATCCCTTCAGAAACTGCTTGCTTTTTGTTAAGAATAAATAGTTAATGTGAAATTTAATACAAGATACTTATAGTTCCTTGACTTGGGAATTTGTGAGCTTTTTTGCCCACATTTTGAGGTTTCACCTTAACATTGATAAAACCAGTTATTTTTTAAACGTTAGCCAATAAAGATGGCATGCATATTTTCACCAGCGATTAACTTTGATTATAGTATAGCAACAAGATGATTATTTTCCTCTTTTGTGTGTGTTAATTGGCTAGGTCAGCGATGGACTAAATACATCTAGCAAGAATGTGACACTTGCATAAATCATCCTGAAAGTTTTATTAGGATTAGATTAACAGCCTCTTGACTTCATTATCTATGGGAATTTGGGGGTCTTACAAAATAAACTGCTGCACGCATTCATCTCACTGCTATGAAATAGAGTAATGTGGTAGAAGACGGGCAACCGTTGGCCATTCTGTTTATCTCAGTGCTCAGGAGAACATAAACCAAAAGGGCTCTCACTGTGTCCCTGTTGTGGTAGCTCTGTTGGCAGATGCTGTGGCTGTGGAAGACCTGGGAGTCCTGTTCAGTTGCTAGCAGGACTTGCCCTGATCCTGCAGCCCATTATAAGCACTGAGAACACTCAGCAAGGCTTCCCACTTGACTTGAAACACACTACTTGGAAGGTTGGCCTTCACTTTAGATATTAAAAATAACAATGATATATTTTTCTTTTCTTTCTTTTTTTTTAAAAGGTGACTGGTAAGGGGATCTTAACCCTTGACTAGGCGTTGTCAGCACCACACTCTCCCAAGTGAGCCACGGGCCGGCGCAACAATGATATATTTTGCTGATTACTCACAGAACACAGTGCAGTCTGTCATCACACATTTCTTTCAAAGTTCAAAGTTACACAGTGGAATACTACTCTGCTATAAAAAAGAATGAAATACTGCCATTTGCAATGACATGGATGGACCTAGAGAGAATTATATTAAGTGAAACGAGTCAGGCACAGAAAGAGAAATATCACATGTTCTCACTTATTTGTGGGAGCTAAAAATAAATAAATACATACACAAACGGGGGGGGGGAGGGAAGAAGACAACAATTACAACTCCTTGAAGTTGATACAACAAGTGAACAGAAAGGAGGTTGTTGGGAGGAAGGGGGAGAGGAAGAAGGGAGGGAGGTTTCGGGAATGGGCCACAATAATCAACCACTTGTATATTGACAAAATAAAATAAAATTTAAAAAAAAAGTTCAAACTTACATTCTACATTAGTAGTTTTACCATTATCTGGGAGAACTAGGTTTGGGATTATTTCTTGAATCAGCTGCTGAAAAAAGCTGATCTGCCTGTATAATGAAGGGAAGAGGTTTGACTGACAAATATCTAAATGTTAAATATGCAAAATTCTATTTCCTC
>NW_007751571.1:0-9258 GCF_000696425.1 Galeopterus variegatus | reverse complement strand
GAAGTGATTTAACTTGATACAGGCTTTGTCCAAAATGTGTATTGATATCTTCTAACTACAGCTGGAAGGACAAATCTGGCCCACTATCTGTTTGTGTAAATAAAGTTTTATCGACACAAAGCTATTTGTTTACATATGATCTGTGACTGCTTTCATTCATAGTTGAGTAGTTGCAACAGAGACAATATGACCCACAAAGCCTAGAATATGTACTATTTGACCCTTTACAGTAAATGCTTGTTCATCCCTTTTCTAATAGACAACAGATTGGGAGGGAGGTGGGAGAGTGAGGGAGGCTCTGGGTACATGGTGGGGACGTCAAGGTGGGAAGAGAGCTGAGAAGCCACTGGGTGTGGACAGAGCACCTTCCTGCGAGTCCAGGGATTTGGCTTACAGGACTGGCTCTGCATTCACCTGCTGTGTGACTTTGGGGACAAATCCTTCCTTCCTGCAGGGATAACCGAGATGCTCAGCATGCTCTGGAGAGGGACCTCGAGGACAAGAACTCAGCCCAGTTTATCGATGAGAAGTGCTTTAACCTAAGAAACACATCAGACTGCATCAGCTTCTTCCATGGTGTGGAAAAAGTCGATGGCACGTAAGTTTTAGGCTCTCTGTCCCCATCCCCGGTCATGTCCAACAGGAATGAGGGTTTCTGCCCCTGCCAAGGAATGATAAAGGGCCCTCGTGTACCAGTCCAGGGAGAGGCAGTGTGACTGAGTGGGGATCCTCTGTTGCATGCAACATAATCCAAGTCTGGCTAACTTAAGACAAAATGGAATTTACTGGATTTTACTGGTTTTGGGGGAGTCACAAACTCAAGGGGGAGGCTGGAGGGGAAGGTTCTAGCAGTTCGAGTGAGTGAGGGAGTGGGAGCTAATCACCTGTGTCATCAGAGGGCCCCATCTTGTTCCACCTTGCTCAAGATACAAATCCCAGAAAGAGAGGGCATGCAATTGGCCTAGTGAGGGTCACACGGCCACTGCCACTCGGCAACTCCACTAACCAAATTCTAAAACAAAACGGCTGTACGCAGACAGAGGAAGATTTCTTGTTCGGCAGGGAGAGTCAAGTGACACCCACCAGAGAGGCAGCAGTGTAAGACAGTGGATTCTGGAGTTGGGCTGCCTGCCTTCAAATCTAGTATCCATGCTAACACTTGAGCAAGCTGCGTAATCTCTTTGGGTCCCATTTCTGCATCTACACCACTGGAAGGAAAATAGAATCCCGTTCTGGGGGTGGTTGTATTAAAAAGGTAGGTGTGTGAAGTCGTAGACACAGAACCTAGTGTGGAATACCAGCTAGCGTTTATTGAGTGCTTGTTGTGTGAACTTGTTTTCTTATCTACACCACTGGAAGGAAAATAGAATCCCGTTCTGGGGGTGGTTGTATTAAAAAGGTAGGCGTGTGAAGTCGTAGACACAGAACCTAGTGTGGAATACCAGCTAGCATTTATTGAGTGCTTGTTGTGTGAACTTGTTTTCTTTTGTGGTAGCTACGAGGTAAGTGCCTTCTGTATGCCTGGCACTGTCTTGGGCATGTGGAAGCATTATGGGATTTCATGCAGAACTAAGACCTGCTTTCGCGGTCAGTAGTCTGAGGTCTGCATTACTGAGGGCTGGGGAGAGAGATGTTTTGGGTGCAGGTGGTGGTGGTGGTGGGGTGTCTATCTTGGTTTTTGCACTGCAGTCCCCCCCACTTTTAAAATCTCTAACACACAGAATTGTGTGTAGCACATGTAGGTATGCAATAAATATTTGTTGAATGGAAAAATGAATAAAAGGAAGGAGGGAGAGAAGGAAGGGATCTTGGCAAATATCGAAGTATTGAGATGACCCTTTGAGATTTCTGGCAATGACAACTTCTGCGGACACACCTCCTCTTGCTGACAAGGTGGCCTCCCCCATGGTGCTGGCAAGGTGAGCAGGACTCCAGGGGCTTGGCCCTCCTCAGCCACAGCTGGCCATCTGCACAAGAAGTCCTGAGGGGGTCTCTTCCCAAACAGATGTCTCCCTGAAAACCTGCTGGCCAGGCTGGCTGGTGGAAACTCTGATTTCCACTCCCAGGAGGGGCCAGCTATTTAAAGTCCGTCTTCTAGTGACTCTAGCTGGAAAGCAAGAGCTGCTGTTTGCGATGACTAATTGCTTCCCAGATGTGCTAGCTCAGGGCTTTGTATTTGGGGTTTTCCTAAATAAGGGCCATGTCTGGGCAGATTAAAGAGGATGTTTGGTGACTGAATTGCAGAATCTCTGTTCACTGCAGTTTTCATTGTCATGGATTAACTGATGATGATGGTGATGATGACAGTAGACACCTTTTACCTGACGCCTGTTATGTGCTAGACACTGAGCTGAGTGAGAGCTTTGCACACAGCGTGTTGTGAATAATAAACATTCATCCAGAGCTTGCTATGAATCAGATGCGCTGATAGGGCTTCACATCTAGTCACTCAGCAACCCCGGGGTACCGTTATTATCTCCACTTCACAATGAGGAGACCAAGGCTCAGAAAGGTGAAGCAACTGGCTCAAGCTCCCACAGCAAGTGGTAGAACTGCGATCTGAGCCAACATCGGATATTGAGCCTGTGTGTTTTACCAGTGTGTCTTCCTGCCTCCCAGCTGTCCCCTCTGTCTTTAAAAGACTTGGGCTCGAGAAATCACATTCCCCCTACTGAGGCACACTGCCTGCCTAGGAGACAGGCTGTCTTTGGTAAATTTCCCCTGGGGAGAATGTGATTAAGCGGGTTATTTGCTCAGCTATCTGCTCCAGGGGAAGGCAAGGGCTTGGAGGTTGCTGTTCATGGCACTGACAGTGTCCCATGCAGCATCGATAGATACACTCAGTAAATCTGCAGCTTTCTATCTGCCGTCCTTGGCCACTCCTCCTCCTTTGGTGTCCTGGGTATGGTGAGTAGTTATGCGACCTTGGACAGGATGCTTCACCCCTCTAACGTCAGGTCTTGGTTGGATGTAACTCTGGACCAGACACAGTGCCCTCTTCTACACCAGAAGCCTGAGACCCCTGTTTATTGCTTGATTTTAACTCCTGCAAAAGCCGGGCAAAATAACCACATATATATGTGATTTTTAAAATTTATATTTACCATACAACCTAAGTGTGCTTTAAAATGTCTGAAAAGAGAGTTCTATTTCAGAAAAAAATTGAGTTCGTTTTTTCCTGCTGCCTGAGAATTAAAATCTGCATTAAGAACTGGAGACTTCCAGGGCTAGAAAAGACCTTGAGAAGTCATCTAGTCTGGTTTACCCAGGCCCTGAAGCCAGCTCAAAGAAATGCATGTACCTCCTCAAAGGCTTGCCAGAGGAGAAAACCCCATAAGATCCATCGGTTACTTGTTGCAGGGATTTACTTGCTCTGCCAGGAAGAACTTTGTGTTGTCTGAACTGAGTGAGTTGCTTAGGTATCACCACCTCCAAGAAGCCTTCCCTGCCTGCCCTTGCTAATGTAGGCTGTCTGTCTCCATTCATCCCCCCATATCCATTCTCCAGCTGCCGCTGTGTGTCCTGTAGAGGTGGCTGCCCTCTGTAGATGGCCTCTCCTGCACTCTCTGCCCTTTGGTTTCCAGTTGGGTTTAGCAAGGAGGAGGGGCACCAGCAGAAGCCAGAGGGTGGGAGGAGAGAGATGTCAGTGATTTATTCTCTCTGCTCCCTCCTTCTCTCCCTCCCAGGGATTTGGTTCACCATGGCTTCTCCTCTTCTGGGGCTCTCATAACATTCATAATTCTGTTCCCTCTCCTCTTGCCCTTTCCAGCCATGGTGGTGACAGCTTTGTGCATCTTCTAATCCATGAGCACCTTTACACCCTTCTGAGTAGTATCCCATCTATTCTCTTTTACTAACCAACTGACATATAATGACACCATTCCATTTGTCTCTCTTTCATCATCCTGTTTCTAAATCCCTTCATAACATGTAACACGATGTGTGGATATCTTATTTATTACTGTCAGTTCCCCCCCTCTGTAAATCAGTTTTTGTGAAGACAGGCATGTTGACATTCTTGTTCACGGCTCTACCCCGAGTGCCTAGAACAATGCTTGCTATGTGGTAAGTGATCAGAAAACATTTGCTGAATGAATGAGTCAGTGAAATTAGCATGGCCATGTGCTCATCACCAAGTTGGAGGGACCCTGAGCCACCACTGTGCCCTAATCCCGCTGTCTGGCCTGTCTGTGTTTTTTGTAGGGGGGAGGAATGTTAGGGAAAAGTGCTCTTTGAGGGAACCCCTCCTCTCCTACCAACTCAGAGTGCCCTTTTGAAAACCAGCTGCTTTCTCTGAGCTGCAGTAAAATGAGAGGGTCGGACCAGGGCAGTGGTTCTCAACAGGTAGCATGGTGTCCCCTCCCCTGGGGAACATTCAGCAGTACTTGAAGACATTTTTGGTTGTCACATCTGAGTGGGGCTGCTACTGTCATCTAGTAGGTACAGCCCAGGGATGCTGCTGAACATTCTTCAATGCACAAGACAGCTCCCACTACGCAGAATTATCCCGACTCAAATGCCAAGATGGCCAAGGTTGAGAAACCCCAGATTCGGAGGTCTCCAAGGCCTGCCACGTCCCCCACCCTCTTCTGGGTGTTAAATTTGCCCTCATGCCCTTTGCAGGATCTCTGTACCTGAGACCTGGGCCAAATTCAGCAATGACAATATCAGGCACTCTCAGAACATGCGGGCCAACTCCATCCGGCTGCGGGAGGAGGCAGAACACCTCTTTGAGACCTTGTCGGATCAGATGTGGAAGCAGTTCACGGACACCAATCTGGCCTTCAATGCCCGCATCTCCGAGGTGACGGACGTGAAGAATAAGCTGCAGACTCAGTTGGCCAAGGTGAGCAGATGCGTCTGGGGACCTTTGTCCCCTCTGCTAAACCCTCACCTTCCTCGAGGGGGCCTTCACAGCATCCGGGCCAAGCTGCCCCCTACCCTGGTGCTGAAATGGTCCCATTCATCCCTGTCTGCGATCTTGTCCACCCCCAAAGGGGGCAGGCGCTGTGAGTGTCCTGGTGGGATTTGAGCATCTGGGCTAAATCCTTCTTTGTTCTCTGGATGATGGAGCTTGGAGTTTGGACAAAGTTGGCTGGTGGCTCCCAGTGCCCATCACTCTGTATCTGAGGACCACATGGCTGAGCAAGAGGAAGGTGTAGCAAGGGCCTCCAGGAGACCTTTGTCCTTGCCATTCTGAGTAGATCTTTTCTGCCACATCAGCATCTTTGGAAATGCAACCTTTTGACTTTCCAATGCTTCAACAGCACCTCAACAGCATAATGATCCCCTGTTGATAGGTGGGGTGCTTTTTGAATTTGGGGAGTGGGAGGACTGTCTAATTCAGTTATCTGTCCTTACTACTCCCACACCAACGCACCCTTTATTCTCTTATTCGAGTGCATCATGCTGTTTCACACCTCTGATTTGGCTCATGGGCATCCTCTCTGCATGGAATTTATCCTCCCCACTCAACGTAAATTTAGAGGGCCTGCTGGGTGCCAGATGCTGTGCTAGTTTCTAGGAATAAAAACAGGAGCCACACAAATGTGGCCCCTGTCTTCAGGGGATGTATGTTCTGGTTGGAGCAAAGGTGGCTACAAAATGTATGCACAGGAGGAACTGAAGGATGACAATCTGGTGGGAGAGGGGTGGGGAGGCAGGGCACTAGCCTTGAATCTGTGTTTGCAAAACAGCACCCTTCTTTACTGTGTCTATACTTGGGAGGTTTAGTGGGCTGCAGACAGAGTTTCAGGGAAATTTCCGGGACAGATTAAGCCCACCTACATCTGCCACTCTTTGGCTTGGGATATAGAGGAGGAGGCAGACAAAACAGAAGTTTCTGTCAAATAATTGCAAGGTGTAATTATGAGGGCAGAAGCGAGGGGATGAGTCAGAGATGCTCATGAGGGCCTCTGCTGGGTGGAGTAGACACGCAGGTGACATGTACACCAAGAGCAGATCAACAGGGAGTAGACAGCCAAAGGCCAGTGGGGAGAGTATTCCAGAGAGAGAATGGCAAATGCAGAGGGCGTGTCTGGAACGGTTGGAGCGAGGAGCAGGCTCAGATCCTGTGGGTCCTAGTAGGTCCTAGTGAAGGGCTTGGATTTTATTCTGAGGACAGTGGGGAGACTTCGAAGGGTTTTCAGCTGGAAGGTATTGGGATCCAATTTCATCTTTAGGTTGGTTTCTTTTCCTCTGGGTGGAGGAAGGATTGTAGAGGTTGAGGGGACACAGGGAGAATGGTTAGGGGGCTGTGGAAGGCGTCTGGGGAGAGGGGGCACTGCCTGCCCTAAGGTGGTGGCATCGGAGGAGAGAGGGGAAGGAGGATATCTTGAGAAGGCAGAGTTGACACGTGTACCTTCCTTCCGTCCTTCGTGGATCATTTTCCTATTCATCCTCTAGAACAGGGTTGGCAAACTTTTTCTGTAAAGCACCAGAGAGTAAATATTTTCAGCTTTGCAGGCCATGTGGTTTCTGCTGCAACTGCTCTACTTTGCTGACGATTGGCAGAAGCAGCCATGGGTCATATGTACACAAATGAGCATGGCTGTGTTCCAATAAAACTTTATTTACAAAACTAGGCAGTGGGCCGGATTTGGCCCACGGATTGAAATTTTCCAAACCCTGCTCTGGAATTTAGCTCAAAAGTCACTTCCTGATCACACACACACACAATTTATTTGCACACACCTCCCCTGGCCAGCCCCTGCATCCTGGCACTGTTTATCATCCCTTCGTCCACCCCTTACTGGGTGGTTAAAAGCACAGACTCTAAGTCTGACTGCTTGTGACCTTGGACACAATCCTCTGTGACCTTGGACAACTTTTTTTGGACAACTTTCTTAACCTCACTCTCAGTTTCCTTAGTCATTGAACGGGAACAAGTATGGTTTGTCTTCAGGGCTGCCATGAGGACTATTTGAGTTAACATATGTAAACCACCTGAACGGGTGTCTGGTGTACAGTAAGCACGTATCTGTGCTAGTGGCTGTGATTTTACTGCATTAGTTGATTTACTTGTCCGCATCTCTTTGGATCATCGCTCCTGGTTCAAACTGGTACCCCCACTGCTAGTATACTGCCTGGCATGCCTTAAATCTTTGTGCCATACATGGAAGGACTCTACAACGTTGAGTTTTGTACTGATGTTTTTAAAATAACGATACATGAATGAGTAAACACTTTTAATGCCATCTTTCTTTCTCTCTTTGTGTGAAAAACCATTTTTAAAAATCATGGTAGAATTTACATAACACGAAATTTACCATTTTAACCATCTTTAAGTGTACATTTCCGTGGTATTAATTACATTCTCATGTGCAGCGTCGTCATCATCCATCTCCAGGACTTTTCATCTTGCAAAACTGAAACTCTGTAGCCATTAAACAATAACCCTCCTTTCCCCCTCCCCTCAGCTCTTGGCAACCACTGTTGTACTTTTCTGTCTATAAATTTGACTGTGTAGGTACCTCACTCATATGAGTGGAATCATACAGTATTTGTCCTTTTGTGACTGGCTTATTTCACTTAGCATTATGTCTTCAAGGTTCATTCATGTTGTAGCATGTGACAGGATTTCCTTCCTTTTCAAGGCTGAATAATATTCCATTGTCTGTATATACCAGATTTTGTTTATCGTTCATCCATCAATGCACACTTTAACATTTCTATATTCATGAGTCAATCTCCATGGAGATCTTAAAACAGTGTTTAGCATATAGTAAATGCTCAATAACTGTAACTATATGTATTGATATTATTATTGATGGAGATAAAGAGAAGGATCTCTTGGGTGGGACAGCAACACCTTTTCCCTTTCAAAATTTCTCCAGGGAAGTTTTGAATTATTACCAAGAGCCTCCTTTCTGCTATAATTAGAGAGTTTTTGCAACCTCGTGGATTTTTATTAATAGTCATTATTTAATTAGCAGCTGCTTTGCAAATAAGCTAGCACCCATATGAAATACACCAGATCCCAACACAGCACTACTGACATTTGCCTGAGCAAGGATTTGTCTTCTAGTTGGTGACTATCTCACATGGGTTATTTCTAAGATAATAAAAGGAGTTGATGTAATGAAGATAAATATATAGCAACCATTTCACCTTTCAACAGTTTGTTTCAGCTGGAGGATTTGAAATGCTCACTTTAAAATGTTCACTGTTATTAGTTGAGCTCAGCCTCATTCCCCTTTGGCAAGAGGCATTTCTGGAACATTACAGGCCCTCAACCTCACCTGTGCTGCAAGGCAATTCTTTCCCAAGTGGTCATAAAAGTTTATTCTGTCAGGCCAGGTCTACATGGCACACCATGCAGACAGTGGCTCGGGGCTATGTAGACAGCCTCAGCTGCTCACTATGATGCTGCAGTTCTATCCCCAAGGCCACACCCCAAACCTTGTAACTTGCCTTGGGGTCTCGTCCTACAGTAGCACTTTGGGGCTCTGGGGTGTCTCCTGATCATATTGACTGCTGCTAGAAGAAGGGCTGGTGATGTCTCTGGCTGAAGCAGTTGGTGAGCACAGAGTGGGTAGCTGCCTTTGAGAACTGATTCCTCTGAGAGCCAAGCCCTGGGAACCTCCATATAAACTCTGTCCTCCCACCTGCCTACATCCAGTTACCCAGATAATTGACTGCTGCTAGAAGAAGGGCTGGTGATGTCTCTGGCTGAAGCAGTTGGTGAGCACAGAATGGGTAGCTGCCTTTGAGAACTGATTCCTCTGAGAGCCAAGCCCTGGGAACCTCCATATAAAAACTGTCCTCCCACCTGCCTACATCCAGTTACCCAGATAAATGTGCATTTTAGGGGGGAAGTCTTAATATGGGGGGAAAGATGCACAAAAGTCCTTTCCAGGGGAGGATGACGGGACCAGGAACACTGCTATAGAAAGTACTTATTCTCAAGTTGTGGGAACTTGACCCTGGCAGGTAAAATGATAGCTGTGTCACACGGATGTAGCATTAATATCATCGAATCACACGGTGAGAAAGTTATTCCTTCTTCAGTCTTTTTCCAATCCTTGTGGATGATCCCAAGGTGCTAACTTATTCTCAAGTTGTGGGAACTTGACCCTGGCAGGTAAAATGATAGCTGTGTCACACGGACGTAGCATTAATATCATCGAATCACACGGTGAGAAAGTTATTCCTTCTTCAGTCTTTTTCCAATCCTTGTGGATGATCCCAAGGTGCTGGAGTACCTTCCCTACCTCTTTAACACCTGCCATTCTCCCTTTTAAACACAGAAAGCCAGCC
>NW_007751570.1:8954-9260 GCF_000696425.1 Galeopterus variegatus | reverse complement strand
TATATAGCCATAGAGCTATCCTGCTCAGAAGAGCTTGGGCTCTCAAGAACAAATGGTACATGTCTCTTCTTCTCTTGTCTGAGCTTAGTGACATCATGGTGGTGGCTTGAAATCAGCCATGGTGAGAGTAGCTACACTGTAGAAATTGGCAAGTGCTACAAAGCAGAGCCTTTTTGTTCCTGGGAAATCAGTTTGTTAAAGCTCAGCCAGCACATGTGCGATCTCAATGTGGCTTTCCATCTGAACTATCCAACACAGACTGATAATGTCTACATATCTTAAATTTTTCCAGGACAGAGTCGGTGG
>NW_007751570.1:5180-8637 GCF_000696425.1 Galeopterus variegatus | reverse complement strand
CTATCCAACACAGACTGATAATGTCTACATATCTTAAATTTTTCCAGGACAGAGTCGGTGGTCTCTACTAGAGAGATATGTTGTTTCTCAGAGTCAGGAAATTTAATTCTAAGTTAATTGTATTCACTTCTTTGCTGTGATGGAAGTGAATTTTATTTTCTTCTGTCCTCTGTGGGGCGGAAAAGTATTGTCTTAAAAATAATCTTTCATTAACTAGAAATGAATGTCCTGTTTTTTTTTAGTTTTATGCATATGTACAAGATACAAAAAATATTCCTCTGCTATCCAATTCTAATTTTCCTTAGGTTGGTCTTGATTTTGTTACATAGAGTTTATTTATTTTTTTATTTTGAACAAGAAACAATTGTAATGAACATGAGTGGTTTTTGATTTTGTTTTAATGGGAATTTCACCTAAATGCAGAAAGGAAAATATTCTTGCCTAAAGTTCTGATTACTGACTATGATGTCTTTATCTGTACAGCTGACACCTTTATATGAGCTGGTAAAGGAAGTACCTTGTGCCTCCGTGAAAAGACTATACCTGAAACGAGCTCTAGAGGAGTATCTGGATGAATACGACCCTTGCCACTGCCAGCCTTGCCAAAATGGTGGCCTGGTCACTGTTGACGGGACCCAGTGTCAGTGCCATTGCAAACCATACACATTTGGTGCAGCATGTGAACAAGGAATGCTTGCAGGAGAGCAAGCAGGTCAGTGCACTGAATTTTCCCTATTTATGGAGGACACATTGAAAAGGGTCCCTGAGGTTGTGCTTCTTGGTGTATGGAGTAATGAGGTCTCATTTGAATTTAGTGTCTTCCTCCCTTTCCCACCTCCAGATTATAGCTACTGTGGTCAAGGCCCTTTGCTGTCTCTCTATTTACCTGTCTCAATTAACAGTCCCACCATGTCCTTTATCCCTATTGTCTATTAGAAAAGAACTATAGTTAAAACACTTCCCATTCTTCTATAATTATCTCATTAAGGTTTTGTTGTAACACTGGTCCGTGGAGCTTGTGTTTGCATTACATAAACTTTCTGACAGCAAGCACTTTGAAACTTCCCTATTTCTATCTGGTATTATGTACCATCAATCACTCACAAATATTTGTTGAATATCCGCTGTATGCTGAACAGTGTGTTTAGTGCTTTAAGCATTTAGTACAGGGCTATGTAATGTTGACTTTATGAGTAGTCAGAGTATGACTACAACTTATATATATTTGTTTTTATATTTATTCGTATCTCTTTCCTCTAGAAAGCTCCTTCTCTAAGGTCAGGGCTATGTGATTCTTTTCTGTATTCCCAGAGCCTGACATAGGGCTTGATTGATAAAAGTCACTACATGAACATTTGATAAATGAATAAATATGTGACTGAACTATGATTGTTTATAGACACACATCAGGAAGGCAGCATTCTTGCTCCCAAATGTCTTCCCAAGTGGCCTGTCCTGGCAATTGAAATCCCACCACTGTGATTCATTCCTTTGTGGCTTGGATTTCCAGTAACCTGTTAAAATGGGAGTGCCCCCTACTGGTAGGGATTAGGGTAGCAATCACAACATTTTAACCTATTATTACCCATACGAATATACTCATGAATTACTTTATTAAATAAATTTCTAATTATGTCATGTAAGGAAGGTCATGGGAAAATATTATGCAAATTAGTTTACTTTTGGTGTATGTGATATTGAAAAATGGGTGTGGAGCAGGCGGGGGAAGAGGGATGTGGGTCACACAAGAGTGCCAACAGGTAAGGAGCAGCAAATACACCCATCTATTACCAGAATGCAATGCTTTGGGGGGGACGGTTTCTGAGATCACTTTCTAACGAGGAAAACAGGGCTAGTGGTACAGGTTCTCTCTTGCCTCCCCCAAGGGAGGGGGAAATATTGAAAGAACTGTGAATCTTAAGTAGGCTTTGAGTGAAAAAGTGGCCAGCATGGGTTGAGGAACCCTGTAGGCTGGAGAAGGATGCTGAAAGGAGGTAAAACTGGTGACTTAAGAGCAGTTCTCCAGCTCATGCATTTCCTCATTTTGTACAGTGCCAGCCCTGGGGTTAGCCCAGGAGCACCCAGTAGGTTATGTTATCCTTGTACCAAGTCAATGCTTTAACTATAGGAATGGACTTGCCTTATTGAGAGACTGTTGGGTGTTGAAAAGAGCCGAGACTCAACCAGAAGACTGGTCTACTGTGTGGACGTGGCTCTTGGCAGCCAGACAGCATTGGGCATGACACTTTAACTACTTTGTCTTAGACTCCACATCTATTAAATGGGAATGGTAACAGACCTTCTGCTCACCTCCATTTATTGTTGTGAGAAGTAATACAATGTACATGAAAGTGCTTTGAAACAGTAGTAAAATAATAAATAAATTTAAGATTATTGCAAGAAGTTTGCAAATGCTGCCTTAATATGGTCATTCCTAGTTAATGTGTAGAGCCATTCTGGCCATTGTAGAAGACATCAGTGATCAGAGTGAAGGTAATCAATCTCCAGAATCCTCCCTTCCTCCAATAAACATGTTAGCAGGAAGCAGCGCACTAAGCTCTGAAGTTCTCCTTTCCGAGAACTTATTATTGAACAACTTCTCTCTTATCTACAGGAGGGGTTGATGGACATTGGAGTTGCTGGTCGTCTTGGAGCTCGTGTGTTCAAGGGAAGAAAACAAGGAGCCGAGAATGCAATAACCCACCTCCCAGTGGGGGTGGCAAATCCTGTGTTGGAGAAACAACAGAAAGCAGGCAATGCGAAGATGAAGAGCTGGAGCATTTGCGGTAATGGAGACTAGACCTCCGGCAGTTAAGTAGAACACAGTGCCCTCTGCAGGAAGCGTGGATTCATGATTGCGTCCACTGAAAGCTTTAGAAGTTAAAAGGAGATTTCCATCAGTAGCACTGGGGCTAGTGAAGAAAGGAGGCATGTCCTGGCCACCTTGTGCTGTGTGCTTCAGGTTTTCCTGAAACAAGCTGGGTAACTGGGAGCAGTCCAGCTGTGTGGATACGAGCAGTGGCTTTGGCATCAAGCAGATCTGCCTCCTTCTTGCTGTGTGTCCTTGGGCAAGTACTTGCCACACCTCTAAAATTAGAATAATACAGTAATAGTAGGTAAATCAATTATAGGACGTTGTCAGCATGTAAAGTGATTAGTACAGCGCCTGGCACATAGTAAGCATTCAATAAATGTTGTATTACTTTTCAGATATACCACTCCCTCTTGTTTATTTTTTGGATTAAGCATAAAGCCAGATGCTTGAGATGGATAAAAAGCTCTTTTAGAAATGCTTAGTTGATCCAATCTTATCCTTGGGTCAGAATATTTTGTGCCCTACCCCAGTGTTTTAAACTGTCCTTATTAACCTCTTCTTTTTTTTTTTTTTAAAGATGACCGGTAAGGGGATCTTTACCCTTGACGTGGTGTTGTCAGCACCACGCTCACCCAGTGAGCT
>NW_007751570.1:1770-3024 GCF_000696425.1 Galeopterus variegatus | reverse complement strand
GGAGCGCCGCCACGCTCCCAAGCGACGTACTGTAGCAGTGTGCCACCGGGCCGGCCCGACTTGTTTACCTTTTTATACTTTCTAATTCTCTGTTGAAATTCATCTTGTCATTTAATTTTTTCAACATATTAATTGGCAGTTGTTTGAAGGTTTATATCTGTTAATTTCATTTTCTATATCTCTTGTGGGTCTGTTTTCCTTGTCTTTTTTTGTTGGATTTTGGTCGATTCTCATCTTTTTAAATATTAGATTAGTTTTATTGAATGTCAGACTTTGTGAAAATTAAAGAAATAATTTGAAGCTTTGGATGATGCTTCCTCTAGAGAAAATTAGTTTTGTTTCTGGCAAGGAGTGAGGCTGGTTTATGTATGGTTTACATTTATCCCAAGGGTGTAGCCATTAAGGGATCTCAACTGAAATATGGGCTTTCTGCCTGGACCCCTCATGTGTGACAGTTTTTGATCCCCTATCCCTGTGACATTGCTAAAAACTCTACTCAGCTTTCCAGCCTCTGAGCTGCAGCCTTCCCCCTGAGTTTAGCTGCCTTTTGGCATACTTCTTTTTTCCAACTTACAAATCTCTCAGGGAGAGAAGCATTACCAAATGTTGTCATCAAAACTTCAGATTTCCTTTCTCTCTGGACTTTTGGGCTGCCTTGGTAGCTCTCTGATTCTCTCAGAAATACTTTTTCTTTTAATTTTGTACAGCCTCCTATTTGTCTTGGTGGGAGAGTGATTGTGAAGCCAGCAAATGTAGCATGCGAGAAGCAAACAAATCTGATGCTAGATTATTAGCTTTTTGAGGTCAGAATACATAATTTGTACCTTGCCATGTCCAACGTAGTACACAACATATTTGGCAAAATACAGGCACTCAATAAATGCTGTTTTTGAATGAATGAAAGAATTGGGTTTTCTGATGAAAATAGTGTAGAGATAAAGCAATATTTTGTAGAATATTGTCCAAAGTGCATTAGGGAGATTAACAAGATTTTTTTAAAAAACATGAATTCTGACTTGCTGTTCATAACTTCATGTTTCTCATTTTTCTCTGCCCTTTTTTTTTTAAGTAGAAGATTTGAGCTAATGAATGTAATTGAGTAAGAAAGAATACAGATGGAAAACCAAAGAATGCTGAACACTTTGATGATTGCAAGGTTAAAGGTGGTGCTTTAAAAATTTTGGATAGTAATTTATCTAATTTGATGAAAGCTAATGATATACAAATCAGTATGACTCCTGGGAAAATTCCAGT
>NW_007751570.1:0-904 GCF_000696425.1 Galeopterus variegatus | reverse complement strand
TATCTAATTTGATGAAAGCTAATGATATACAAATCAGTATGACTCCTGGGAAAATTCCAGTGGGACATCACCAAACCACAGAAATAAGTGGCAGCTATGAAAAGTCTGATTTTAATGGCCGGCTCAGCTTTAGGACTCTATTTGTGAGGCTTATTCATTTTAAGTTGTCACATTGTTTTGCAGGCAGGGTTGAGGGAGTGAGAGCTGCTTTGGCCTTTAGTCAGTCATTGGTCAATTACATGCCAGGCACTGTGGGACATGCTGTCTGGGTACCCTAAGAATAAACTCACTTTTTCCTCCTTTTCTAACATGAAAGAGCAGAACAAGTGTATCAGTACCATTTAAAGTTGTCATTTTAAAAAAAGATGGTTTAGGAAAGCAATGACCCTTGTATTCTGCTTCTTTTGTTTTTAGAAATTGCCTGTGTTCTACCTGTACTGACGGATGGCATACAGAGTCATCCCCACAAACCTTTCTACACAGTTGGTGAGAAGGTGACCTTTTCCTGTTCAGGTGGCATGTCCTTAGAAGGTCCTTCAGCATTTCTCTGTGGCTCCAGCCTTAAGTGGGATCCTGAGATGAAGAATGTCCAATGTGTGCAAAAAGGTGAGTGGCTTCCGTGTCTGTCCAAGGACACTTGCACTCAGGTGTGTGAGAGTCCTTCTGGTGACCTTCATGCACTGTACTGCCATTAACTGTGAGTCATTCCCTCCATCCCTGCCCCCTAGAGGGGTAACAGACTTTTGTCACATGGCAGAGATAAATTCATGGAATACAAGAAAAGGCAAGGATAGACCTGGTGATTCTGAAACTTTTAACTTAAATCCTCCATGTGAAAGATCAGCTTTATATCTGTTATGGTACCAAGAAAATAAAGCGTTTTTAAAAGCTGATTTTTTTTTTT
>NW_007751569.1:0-9262 GCF_000696425.1 Galeopterus variegatus | reverse complement strand
TGATGGGACATAATAATCAACTACATTGTATATTGACAAAATAAAAAAAATAATTAAAAAAAAAGAAAGTAATAAAGGCATTAGCCAACATAAAAAAAAAA
This sequence comes from Galeopterus variegatus, assembly GCF_000696425.1. Lineage (NCBI taxonomy): Eukaryota > Metazoa > Chordata > Mammalia > Dermoptera > Cynocephalidae > Galeopterus > Galeopterus variegatus. The sequence goes on along the minus strand of NW_007751569.1, from coordinate 9,161 downwards.
AAAAAACACTCGATTGCTCTTAATACAAAATTGTAAAAGGTTTTTCTTTGTCTTTTAGATAACTGGCCTCAGGATCTTATTTCATGTTTTATCATGATAAGTTCTTGTGCTCTCTGCCTTTAAAACCCTTTGTCACCTTGGTTTTATTTTTTGTAGTAATTTGTGATTTTATTTAACTAAATGTTTTAAGCTTTTTTTGTTTAACACAGCTTTCCAACACTAAATTCTGAAAGTTTAAAATAACTTTGAGGAATTCCAAGGGCCCTGGAATTTCTCAAAGGATATATAAAAAGTGGATCAAAACTAATTGGCTTATTTAATAAATTAGACTATATGGGAAAGCATTGTTAGTACTGAAGTTGTTATGGATATGTGTTCCAAAATCTTGTAAGGTTCTTAAATATCTGTGTCTTGATATAAATGGTACCAGTCATAATCTTGAAATATTTAAGATTTATGGTTTAATCTTCAAATATTTCACTAAAAAAATTCTAATAGGTATAGTTTCTGAAAAACTTTGAGTTCATAGCTTTAAACTGAAGTTCCAAAATTCTAATGAAGAAACTGATGGGTTTATGAAATTGTTCACTAAGGTCAAAACAACAAAAGTTAATTGGTAAACTAATTAAAAAGTATTATGGGTTTTTACAATTTCCTTTTTTTAAAACACTGCTGGTTCTCCTAATGTTTCCAAATATATGAAAACTCTCCGCCCCTCTCTCAAGCTATCCATAACTAACAACAGTTTGGGAAAATGTCATTTAAAACAGAGATAAAAGCATTTGTTTTCTCCCTATTTGATTCCTCCCAAATTTAATAACTTTAAGTATCCTTATGATTATTATAGCAATATGGCTATTTTTATAAGTTCTATGAAAATTAACTCTCTCTGTTTTTATAACAGGATATAATTTAGAACTTTGGATATGAGATAGCATGTCTCATTTCCAAGTTGCTGATCTCTTTTTATGCTTGCCTTAAATTTCACCTAAACTGCTTCATCCTGCTGTTCATCTTTCCCCCCCAACATGGGACAGACAGATCTTCACCTGGGAAACAGTCTTCCCAGCAACGTGGGACAGATCACTGAAAGAAAGTGAGCCGAGATTCTTCTTTCAATCACCACCTGGGAAAGAGCCTTCCCAACACCAAGAGATTTATGCAACGAAAAGTAAGACCTTTTCAATCTAGATATTGATCATCAATACTTTCATGAGGAATGCCTTGATCATAAAGGGGGAAATAACGTCTTCTCTACAAAAGCAGTTCTCTAAATTTTCCTGGCCTTAAAGAGGGTGTTTGCAAATTGGATTAGACAGCCTATTCTTAAGCAAAAGACTTGTAATTGATTAAAATTTGACAAAAGACTAGATGCTCTGGAAACATTAAATGCTCTGGACTCAGAATCAACTATTTTATAGAGTTTCAACAATTGGTAACTATACCCAATTCACAGCACCTGAAGTGATGCTGCTGCAGCCACCCTGGGAGATGATGACAGCACCAGTCCTCACCTGAAGTAAATTAAAAGGACTTGCCATGCTAATTGATACTAACTTTGCTTTAACAAAATGCTTTTTGTCTTAACTGTGCTAACCTGATCTATAGCTCTTGCTTTTTCTTTTAAATAAATAAAATGGGGGAGATGTGGAATATACTATAAAGCATTTGTACTTCACAGGGCCTGGTTTTCCAAAGCCTTGCAGTTTCAACTATAACCCCATCTATGTCTCTTCCTGTAACTTCCTGGTCTGGAAAATAAATGCAGGAAGAAAACCCCAGTTTGGTGTTAATTTCCCAAGGAAGGGGTCCCTCTAGCTTGAGGGTTCTGGTGGGAGATTAACCTGTTCAGGGCCTCTCACTGCTCAGAAGAGATGGGCTTTGAGTAATCCTTTGCATCTCCGTCACCCAGGGGAAGAGGGGTGACAAATCCGTGGGGGGCGAAGCAACAAAAAGCAACAACAAGTTGCTTGTATCTTACAGCTTTCATGATTCTATCTTTGACTTTGAACAGTTTGCTTATAACGTGTGTGAAGATCTCTTTATGTTAATTCTTCTTGAGTTTTGTGAGCTTTTTGAAGTTCAGATTTATGTCTTTTATCAAACGTGGGAAGTTTGGGTCATATTTCCTTAAATATTCATTAAGTCCTTTTCCTTCTCTCACCTCTACTGCTGCTTCTCCAATTGTGCTTATGTTGGTAACTTAATGGTGTGCAATAAATTTCTTAAGCTTTTTTCTGTTTTTCTTCAATCCATTTCCCTTTCTGCTCTTCAGACTGGTTTAGTATAACTGATTTCTCTTCAAATCCACTGATTCTTTTTTCTCCATGCTCAAAACACTGTTTAAATCCTCTAGTGAATTATTCATTTCACTTATTGTGAAATTATTTTATTTCAGTTTTTATTTTGGGAATTTCTATCTGGTTCCTTTTTATAATTTTAATCTCTTTATTGATATTCACTATTTGTTGATACGTCATTCTCTTAGTTTCCTTTAGTTTCTTGCCCAGTATTTTCTTAAACTCTTTGAGTATATTTAAAGCAGTTGATTTAAAATCTTTGTCTTCTAAGTACAAGGTGATTCATTGGGCCAGTTTCTATTAATTTCCCTTTTTTTTTCTTTTGTATGTCTCTTTTATGTTTGTTCATTTTTGAAAATTGGACATTTTTAATATTATTGTATGGTAAACCTGGAAGTCAAATTCTTCTCCATCTTCAAGATTTTGTTGTTGCTGTTACTTGCATGGGTATAGTTGTTTATTTAGTGAGTTTTCTAAAATCATTTAAAAAGAGTGTATTCTTTGTCATATGGGGTCTGATGTCTCAGTTCCTTTACTTATGGTAAGCAGGCAGTTTGACAAATACTTCTTTAAACATCATGTTAAATCATGACATTTTCTTTTTCTTGATTCAGTACTCAGTTTTTGTAAATCTTTAACTAATTTTCAGAGTTCTTACGAAGTTGATTGTGATGGTTTTTGCTTGCATTTTCAATGTTTCTATGCAGTAACAGGCCCTTGGAATATCCTAATCTACCATTTTTTATGCCTCTGTCTTATAAGAAACAAGTTATTTCATCTAGGGTGCACTGAATAATCCAGATTAAACTCCTATCTCACTATTACAATATTTACAGATTCCATGTATGAGGATTTTATCATGGGGGGGTCAATATTCTGCATCCTACAGATTTATTTCTCACTTATGCTACTACATGTCCATCACACAGGTTGCTAGCTTAGAGAAGGTCTCTATGTGATTACTCAAAGACACCTGCTGATGAAGGCTTCACCACCTGTAGCTGCACCTTCTGGAACATTAAGCCTATTAATTATCATGGCAGAAGAGAAGACAACTGGAGAGTAGTGCCTATGCTTCAACCAACATTACAATTCTTCTACAGTCCATTACCTAGAACTATTACATGTCCTGCCTAGCTGAAGTAGACATGTACTTGTGCGAAAGCAGATGGATTGTTTGAACAACACTAATTTTTGGACTGTGTTATATCAAATTTTATAAATAATAAATATTAATATTTAACCTAAGGAACTTCTGATGTGTGGTAGAAATTGTGCTATGCTTTGTATGTATGTCATATGATTGTCTTCTTGAAAATCCCATGAGGAAAACAAGGCATTATTTTCTCCTTCATTACAGAAGAGAAGCTGCAGTATGAAGAGGATAAATCCCTTACCCAAATTCAAGGTGAAGAAACGTAGGTGTGCAGAACAAATGTTTAATCATAACATTTACCTGCACTGTGGAAGCTGTGATAAGTCTGTTTGGGAATGTGAACTCAGAAGCAACTATGCAAATGGAAAAATTGTTCTACCTCTTTTAATGGAAAAAACATTGCCAGGCCAGAACTGTGATAGTAGAGTAGGTAGGTGTTTCATAAAAAGATTTATTTAGGGCCGGCCCGGTGGTGCACTGGAGAGTGCGCTGCTTGGGAGCGCGGTGGCACTCCTGCCAAGGGTTCGGATCCCATGTGGAGACCAGTTCCCGCTCACTGGCTGAGCGAGGTGTGGGCGCAGCACCAAGGGTTGCGATCCCGTTACCGGTCAGTAAAAAAGACAAAAAGGAAAAAAAAAAAAGATTTACTTATGGGAACTCTTGAGATGCCTTAGAGAAAGAGCAAACATGAAAATAAAATAAAAATTAATTAAGTTAAAAATAACTTTAAAATACCAAATGCTGATGAAGATGTTAAACAATTTGAATGGATTTCTGGTGGAAATTCAAAGTTGAAGATCTTCTTTAGAAAGTAGTTTGGCAGTTTCTTTCTTTTTTATTGATTATGAATATTCATAAGATACAAAGCTGATTGTCACCCCTCATGCCCATGTTGTGGGGGTCAGATTCATACTGACCCATTACCACAAATTGTATTTGTACCTGTGTCCCCCACCCAATTATCCCAAACCTCCCTCCCTCTCCCCTTTTCCCTGCCACTTCACTTAGTAGCCCAAGGAATGTTCTCTCCCTCTGCAAGGCCAATGCAGTACTGTGGTCTTTCCTTCCTTCCTTCTTTCTCTCTTAGCTCCCACATATGAGTGAGTACGTGCAGTATTTATCCCTCTGTGCTTTGCTTATTTCACTCAACATAAGTTTCTCCAAGCTCATCTACGTTGTTGCAAATGGGAGTATTTCATTCTTTGTTATGGCAGAGTAGTATTCCATAGTGTATATATACCACAGTTTCCTTATCCAATAACCCATTGATGGACAGTTAGGTTAGTTCCATGTCTGGGCTATTGTAAACAGAGCTGCAATGAACATGGGAGTGCAGGTATCCCTTCAACATGATGATTTCCATTCCTCTGGGTATATACCCAGAAATGGGATGGCTGGCTCATATTGAAGGTCTATCTGTAGTTGTTTGAGAAACATCCATACTGTATTCCATAGTGGTTGTACTAATTTACAATCCCACCAACAGTGCAGAAGTGTTCTCTTCTCTCCACACCCTCGCCAGCATTTGTTATTCACTGTCTTTTTGATTATAGCCAGTCTAACTGGGGTGACGTGGTATCTCAATGTAGTTTTAATTTGCATTTCCCTGATGACTAGTGATGTTGAGCATTTTTTCATGTACCTATTGGCCATTTGTATGTCTTTCTTTGAAAAATGTCTATTCAGCTCCTTAGTACATTTTTTAATTGGGTTATTTGTTTTTTTTCTGTATAATTGTTTGAGTTCCTTGTATATTATGGATATTGATCCCTTGTCAGATGTGTAGTTAGCAAAAATTTTCTCCCACTCTGTAGGTTGTCGTTTCACTCTGTACATTGTTTCCTTTGCTGTGTAGAAGCTTTTTAGTTTGATATAGTCCCATTTGTTTATTTATTTTAAAACTCTATCAAAAAACTCCTAGAGCTGGTTAATAACTTCAGTCATGTTGCAGGATACAAAATAAATGCCCCCAAATCAGTTGCATTTATATACTCAAATAATGAACTAAAAGAAAGAGAAACAAAGTAAGCCCATTTACAATTGTCATACACAGACGAAATACTTAGGGATCAATTTAACCAAGGTGAAAGATCCCTACAATGAGAACTACAAAACACTTCTGAAAGAAATTGGAGAAGACATGAAAAGATGGAAAGATATTCCATGCTCGTGGATTGGAAGAATTAACATTGTGAAAATTTCTATATTACCCAAAGCGATCTACAGATTCAATGCAATCCCCATCAAAATACCAATGGCATTTTTCACAGAAATGGAAAAAACAATCTTACCTTTCATATGGAATGACAAAAGATCCTGAATAGCCGAAACAATCCTGAGCAAAAAATAAATAAATAAATAAAGCCAGAGGCATAACACTACCTGACTTCGAATTGTACTACAAAGCTATTGTAACCAAAATAGCATGGTGCTGGCATAAAAATAGACATTCAGACCAGTGGAGTGGAATAGAGAACCCAGAAATCACCCCTCAGGCTTATAGCAATCTGCTATTGGACAAAAACAACAAAAATCTACATTGGGGAAAAGACTGCCTCTTTCAACAAGTGGTGCTGGGAAAACTGTGTATCTATATGCAGAAGAATGAAACTAGATACACATCTCTCACCATACACTAAAATTAACACAAAATGGATTAAAAACTTAACTATAAGACACTAAACTGTAAAAGTCCTAGGGGAAAGAATAGGTGAAACACTCCAGCAACTAGGTCTAGGCACAGACTTTATGAACAGGAGCCTGAAAGCACATGCAGCAAAAGAAAAAAAAAGTCTGGCAGTTTTTTACTGAAATAAACATATTCATTCCTACCATATAACAAATCAATCCGAGTCCTGGGTATTTACTCAAATGACATGAAAACCTATGTCTACACAGAATAATTAAGCAAATGTTTAAATTAGCTTTATTTATAATCACTGTACCCTAAAACTAATACAAATGTTCCTCACTGCAGAATGGAAAGTACAATCAGTAATGTCCATATAATGGAATACTACTCTACAAAAAAAAAGTTCCACAATGACACTATATATATACACACATGTATATAGACCTCAAATGCTAAGTGAAAGATACCATACTTAAAGATCACATGTTTTAGGATGATATTTAAAGACATTCTAGCAAAGGCAAAATTATTGAGTCAAAAACAGTTTACATGTTTCCAGGGGCAATGGGTGGGAGAAGAGGTTATTAAAAAGTAGACTCAGATAATTTTTTTAGGTGATTGTGGCAGTGGTTACATCATTGTATATTTGACAAAACTCTTAGAACTATATGTAAAAAACTGCTAGTATTCTTGTACATAAATTGTGCATTAATTATAAAATAGAAAAAAAGACACAAGTAATACAAAAATATGTGTGCACGTTAAAAATAACCAGCTTGATCCCCCCACACAGTTTAATTGTTCCTTCACCAGAAAGGTAGAATGTAGAGCTGTAGATATTCTCACAGGGGAAATCTCTGGAAATCTCCATGTCACCATAACTCTCTCCAGATTTCCGTACATTATTAGTCTCTGAAATCCCAGTTTCACTCAACATTTCACATTTAGAGACCTCACTGCATGCCAAGTCTCACTAATCATCATTTATTCATCTAAATGATAATCATTAGTACATGTAGACTTTTTTCTGACATGAGGATTGCTTCAACCATGGTCAGGGAAAACACCCAAAGATAAAAATTACATGATAGACATTCAAATAATAACCCCTTAGTGAGATGTTTTGTAGACTTTCATCATTGGTTATTTACAGATATAATTCTGTGGATTATGTGACAGAGGTAATTTATCATGCTTATCTTACAAACAAAAAGGAGGTAAGTAATTCCTCTGAAGACATAGAAAGAGTTGATGGTAGATTCAGGACTTGACCCATGTTAATGTTCTTTCCTCGATTTCCCCCTGCCTGGAGACCTTGGAACCTTTTAACCACTACCCAAGAGAAAGCTTTTCTAATTGTATTTATCCAGTATTTCATGGCATATTTTTTGATTTCAGACCCACTATTCTGGATTGACTATTCCTGCTCTTCTGGCAGACTGGTAAGCTTCTGTATTCTATAAACATTTTTAGTGAGAAGTGTAATTCAGGCAAATGCATTGAGGAAGCTATATCTACTATAAGTTATTTGAAAAACAGAAATAGCTGTTTTCAACATTTTTCTAAAATGCTAAGATGATTTTTACCTCTCCAATGGGAGGTAAAAAGCAAAAAAAAAAAAAAAAAAAATTAAAAAAGGCCCTAAATGAATTTACAAGCTTTGAAATGCTTTTCCCCATAATTTCATGCTTATTACTACCAGCACATCTACACACTTTGACAGTGATGTGGCTAAAACCACAGGTTTTTGATTAGGTTGAAAATGGATTTAACTCTTCAGTCTTGACTCTTTCTCATACTAGCTGTAAAATTTTAGAGCATTACATAACTTTTCAAATTCTCAATTTTCTTAATGATAAACTAAGAACAATAATACTACACACACATGCACAAACATTGATACATAAAGCCTTATTATTGGTTGTAGAACATGGTATATGCTAAAAGTGTTCATGTGTGTTAAGGGTGGCAAACAACATTTTCATAAGACAGATATGTAAAGTGAAGTTGCCAAAGGCTTAGGAGAAAAATAGTAGGAGATAGTAGATAGTATTGGATGGATACCTTTCCAAAGGCTTCAATTCCAATAAAATGATTTAAAATACTGTTATTACACAAGTACAGATTCAAATAAAATATTTTATACCATGAAACTTGCCACCAAGTCAGATCAGTGAGCTAAAAACAGCCCATAAACTAGTAACTTTCAATCCTTGATCTTTTTTTTTTTTTCAAAAGATGACCGGTAAGGGGATCTCAACCCTTGGCTTGGTGTTGTCGGCACCACGCTCAGCCAGTGAGCAAACCGGCCATCCCTATATGGGATCCGAACCCGGGGCCTTGGTGTTATCAGCACCGCACTCTACCGAGTGAGCCACGGGACGGCTCCAATCCTTGATCTTTTTGATTTGGCTATGGCATGATAGTAATGAGAGAAAGAATGAGTTTAAGAAAAAGACACTCTTTTTATCCAAGCCAAAATAAGAATTTCAAAGACAAAATTAAGAAAAAGAATGGCTCATGTGGAATTGCCAGAGTGGCCAGTTATATGCTTGGAGAAAGAACAAACTGGGAATCACTGGAAAGGACAGAAAATCTCAGTGCCCTAGCATGGGAGGATCAGAAAAATTAAGAGGAAAGCTTCAATACTTCAATACTCACCCACACTTAAAGTGCTGCATGTTACTATCAACCCCTTATCAAACCAACAAAAGACCATTATCCCATCCTAATAATAATATTATAGCTAGCATTCATCAGGCTGTGCTTAATACCTGGCATGTTACTTTTTGTTTAATTCTTACAATAATACTTCAAGGTAAGTCTCATTACCACCTTCATTTTGCAGATGGAAATATGATGTTCAGGGAGTTAGGTTAGGACCAGTGACTCCAAGGAGGTAAATGGTAGAACTCTTATGTTCTCTTCCAAGAACCCAGCCTCTATATCTGCTATATTTTTTTTGTTTTGTTTTTTTTGTGGTTTTTATTTTATTTTTTATTTTCTTTATTTTTTTTTTATTTTTTAAAATTTTTATTTTGTCAATATACAATGTATATGATTATTATGGCCC
>NW_007751568.1:7952-9264 GCF_000696425.1 Galeopterus variegatus | reverse complement strand
GTAATGAGCAGTCGGCATGTCCCAGGCATGGCGTGAGCTGCTTTCTATTTTTCTCAGGTAATCTGCCCAGATGATCTCTGAGGTAGGTACTATTACTCTCCCTGTTTCATAGATGAGAAAACTGACACTTAGGGTTTCTGAAGTCACAAAGCTAATAAGAGGAAGAGTCAGGGCTTGACTGAAGCCCGTGGTAATGAAAAATTATGAAGCTCGTCCTCCATGAATAATTTACAACTTAAACAAAAATTCACTTAGAAAATATATGAGAGGAAGTCCAAGAAAGTTCTAATTTTCCCCATGTTCACTGTTGCATTTTGATGAAATATCAGATTTTTAACCTCCCAAAAGTTATCTGATTTCCCAGTTGCCTAAGTTTGTGATTAGTCTACTTCTGGGTAATCCAGCCTTGGCAGAGAAGGGATTTGAACCCAGGCAATTCGACTCCAGAACTGGTGTTCTTAACCACGATGTTAGGGAGGGGTATGTGGGTAGATAATGCTGGGTTTAATAGGTTGCCCGAGAGACAAAGACAAAACCTGACTTCTCCCCCACACTCTCTCAAGTAAAAGGTGGAGCCCTGTGGTTCCTTCTGTCTCTTACAGACAGACTGTGGCTTTGCCTCTTGTTTTTAACTTCATAGCTACTTGTCTGTAACTGAAACACTGTCAGATTATTCTTGAATACACCAAAATTAATTTGCTGCCAGTGGCAAGGATAATCCATGATTTCTGAGACATTTGCTTTCATAATTTTATTGTTCTAAGTCTAGAAATTTATTTGAAGAAAATTGCTTATGAACAACAGGATACTGAATCCAGCATGTCTCGCTTTGGACCTAGTTCTATGCCTCCACGGACTGCATATGTTTGCCCAGTCGCTATTGAACAGGACACTGGTTTGGTTAGTTTTCCCCTCCCATCAGTCACTTTTCTACTTTGCTAAAAGTCCCATCGGTTTTCCTTTGGTATCACCAACCTCAACACAAAGNTGGTTCCAACTCTTGGCTATTGTAAATAGTGCTGCAATAAACATGGTAGTACAGGTATCCCTTCAATGTGATGATTTCCATTCCTCTGGGTATATTCCCAGCAGTGGAATAGCTGGTTCATATGGCAGATCTGTCTGTAATTGTTTGAGGAACCTCCCTACCACTTTCCATAGAGGCTGCACCATTTTGCAATCCCACCAACAGTGTATGAGGGTTCCTTTTTCTCCGCATCCTCACCAGCATTTATCATTCTCAGTCTTTTGGATATTAGCTATAGGATAGTTTCTTTTTATTTCATGAGTGTCCTTTGTCAGGTGCTTTGCA
>NW_007751568.1:1685-3602 GCF_000696425.1 Galeopterus variegatus | reverse complement strand
GAATGCATGAGACTGAAACACCCTCACAAAACATACTCCCGTAATATGACTGTACAGTCTGTCCTCTACCATTTAGTTTTTATTTATCATGAATAATCCATAATTTGAACAGGTAGTTGAAATGTATGGCTATTCAGAAAACCATTCAGGATTGAATTAGTAAAGTTTTACGTGGGAAGGGTCATTCAACTATTACAAGAAACAGGGGAGTCATGACAAAAAAAAAAAAAACACCGTGCATTTATATAACCCCACTCAAATAAAATAAATGAAAAATTGATATTCCAGGCTACATTTTCTCCCAAGGATATCAGTGTAGGCCAGGTGAATGATCAATAAATTGCTGTTTGCCAGGAAATGTTTTAAGTGCTTTTTAAAAAAATTGACAGTCACAACACTCCTGCAAAGTAAGTTCTATTACTATTTTCATTTTGCAGAGAAGAGAACAGAGATGCAGAGCTAGTAAGGAGTGAAGCCAAATGTTCAGCCTCTGGAAGTTGGATCCCATACTCTGGAGCTCACACTCTTAGCCAACATACCATTGTCTACAGTTATTGGACCTGCCACAGCCTGCAACTCCACTTGCCTCAAACCATGTGTGTGACTCCTGAATCAAAATGACGATATTAAAACTGCTGGAAACCAAACAGGTTATTTCTAGTTACTCAAAAAGCAATTACTTAATGATAAACGTCATTCATCCAAGGCACACATCCAGCAGGGTATATAACTGATTTCTTTTTCTATACTGAGACCCTGTCCTACCTAGACTGGAGTATGGAGTATTTTAAAAACCCTGTGCTTCAAAATAAGAGCTTGGTGGAGTCCTAGAGAAAGCTGGTCTTGAACTCAGGCTTTATCATTCTTAAGGTACTCCCATCATGATGTCTGAGAGTGCTGGACAAGGGACCGCATATATTCTCACAGGTTATTAGATCCAATATCTGAAAATCTAAACTTCCAACAAATTGAAGAAATTTCAAGGGAAAGAAAAATAACCCCAAGATACTTTAGGAAAGTAATAATGGCTACTTTTAAGTTTTAAAGAAGAAAAAAGATCTCTACCTATATTTCTTCCCCTTAGAGTGATATAGCCACTAACTTGTTAGAAAAATAGACAATTAGTCTCAAAAAAAATTAAAGCATTAGTGGTCAGTCACACTAAATGGGACAATCAAAGCTCCTGCTGCTGGGAAATTCTGTTACAATGAAATAACAAGCATTGCTGAAGAGGATTAAAGTAATTTCTACCTTGAATGAGCTCTAGAGGTTGCAGATGCTGTGCCACCTGTGTTGTTCTTTGTCTCTATCTTGCAGCCACTTAGAAAACCTTATGGCTCCTGACCATCAACTATAGCAGTGAAACTGTACCCATCATGGCAAACTCAGTCTCTTGTCCTAGTTTTAGTAAAAAAGAGATATCTATGTTACCCCTCCTGTGTGGTCGTTGCTCTTGCTATCCATAAAAGCTCCCAAATCAACTTGAGTCTTGCTTTCATCGGTTACATATATGAAGTTTTAATTATCCTCTCATTAAGTTCATGACTTTCATAAAATAAATGATTATTAAAAGTAATAATAATTACCAAGAGCATTCCAGGCTGACACCTTTATAGCCATAGAGATATCTAGACTGCAGAGAAATATCTTCCCAAAGCAAACATTACCTTTCTCTCACTTATATCCCCTCTTCTAAGAAAGAGAAACAGAAAATTTTAAGCATTTTTAACTGCTAGTAGTAGCCCATTTAATATTTGGACAGGCTCCTCCAACCTAATCATTTGGAACAGCATAAACTTGTGACCTCCCACGGAGAAAAGAAGTAATAAGATGCCCATAAGCTCTTCAGGCCCTAGTGCCTTTTCATCTGTCTCATACCACATGGAGAAGGACACGTGGCCACTTGGGACCTCCTCT
>NW_007751568.1:0-244 GCF_000696425.1 Galeopterus variegatus | reverse complement strand
GTATCACCTCCAAGGATTTGGCTCTGGGATCAAGCCCTGGCACATGAACAACTAAAATATCGTATCCAAACTAATACAGAGCAAATCATTCTGAAAACAACTTGCCCAATATACAGATAAAGTAAAATTTTATACATTAATACTGTATATATAGGTCTTATATATTGATACCAGCCAAATATGTATGTATACATATACTCGCTACAAGTATATGTGTATATGAAGGTACTTTGAAAAGTTCATG
>NW_007751567.1:8738-9264 GCF_000696425.1 Galeopterus variegatus | reverse complement strand
TTGCCATCCTGAGAAAGGATGGTTGCAGGAGTAGGTATCTTACCTGGTTTATGATACCATATGTTATCCACTAACACTGTAGGATCTATAGGTTCTACATGTAACAGTATAGGGGTACTCATAATTGTTACCTTTACTTGGGGAGGCCAGGTACTTGTCACCCAAGGTGAAACTTGCAAGTCTTCTAGTCCTTTCCCCCAACACCCAATTAGGCCTACGCAGCGTATATGGGAGGCTTCTATTCTCCAAGGCCATTCCCATTGTATTGCCTGTCCCTGTTACAAACAGGTTGGGGCCAATAAGAGGATATTTCCATTATTATCGTATCCTGGTTATAAAAGCTTATCTTTAGTAGTGATTTGCAGTTGTATAGGTGTTGCGGCCCTATGCAACAGAGCTTCCACTGGAGAGGGTCTGCCCTTGTGGGGTCTCTCATTTAGAATTCCGACTGTCGGCCATAACCATCATGTCCACCCCTTCAGGGATGGGGGTTGGGCAGATAGCCTTAGTCCCTTTCTAAAAAGAC
>NW_007751567.1:0-3259 GCF_000696425.1 Galeopterus variegatus | reverse complement strand
GCGCCGTCGCGCTCCCAAGCAGCTCACTGTAGCAGTGCGCCACCGGGCTGGCCCTCATTGCTCCCTTTAACTCAATCCTTTTATCTTGCAAAAGCACCAAAGATCATTGAATCATGAACATTCTGAAATGTAGGAAATTAACCTTTTCACGCCTGTGTAGAGGGACACTTTTCTAGGTTTGCAACAAACATTTGGTATTTCATTGTATGACCTCTCCAATTTTTTTTTTCAAATTATGTATAGTTATGCAAACTTCTAGCCACAACCTTTCTGAAAACAAAAACAATCATGACAGCTTTCTTTTTTTTTTTTTTTTCCTTTTTGTCTTTTTTCGTGTCCGGCAACGGATCGCAACCCTCAGTGTCGCACCGTACCGGACCGGGACTGGCAACGGGATCGCAACCCTCGGCGCTGCCCCCGCACCTTGCTCAGCCAATGAGCGGGAACCGGTCTGTATGTGGGATCCGAACCCTCGGCGGGAGCGCCGCCGCGCTCCCAAGTGGCGCACTGTAGCAGTGCGCCACCGGGCCGGCCCATGACAGCTTTCTATGTACTTAAAACAGTTTGTAGAGATTATGCCATCTTATTCTTACAACAACCCAGTTATGTTAGCTCCATTTTATAGATGAGGTAACTGGGAGGCTGGGTTCGTAGCCTAGGTGAAACATCTAATGAGAAGGAGGTCTATGTACTTAAAACAGTTTGTAGAGATTATGCCATCTTATTCTTACAACAACCCAGTTATATTAGCTCCATTTTATAGATGAGGTAACTGGGAGGCTGGGTTCGTAGCCTAGGTGAAACATCTAATGAGAAGGAGGTTTGAACTCAGATTCCTCTGATTCCAAAACTGAGTCCTTAATCACTAAGGCCAATGTATGCCCTATCCCATAAACAATTATAAATACAATATTTTTTTTATTTAGCTGAGGCATATAAAAATCACTATATTTTCTTTTCAGATCATCTTCAAATAGAAGACATTTTGCCCCTCCCCTTATTTACCTAAAGAATAAGCACACTGAATTATTTAGAGAACAACTAGAATTACCAGGAGCCTACAATAGATGGAAGCCACACCCAGGGCATAATAAAGTGGCAAGACACCAGCAGCATCTGCTACATTATTTATTCAATGCTATATACACTGTGCTGGGCACTGCAGCTACAGAGTTGAATAAGCTTGAGCTTTCTGACCTGGAAGAACTCATAGATTAGTGAGGAAGACAGACCCCAAAATTGACACTTTCAATATAATATGACAAGTGCTCAAATAGCACAATGCTCAAGGCACATTTCGAGCACAGAGAGGTGTCAATAAGTCCAGCCTTTGAGGAAGGGATGGCCAGAGGAGACTATTGAAGGTCATGACCAATATGCTAAGCTTGGAGGGAGGACGGAGAGCTAGTCAGACAGAGGATAGCTGCGGGGCAGATGGGAAAGGGTAGTGCAGCAGAAGAAGCAGCATGAAGAAAAGAGCAAAGTCTGGAGCAACACAGGGAATGCAAGGGACTGTGGCAGATCTACAATTTGGAGTGTAGAGTGTGAGGTGGGAAGGAGCTCGGCCAGCTCACAGGAAGCCGTGTGTGTTATGTGAAGGAGTTTGGAACTCATTGTAGACATTGGGAAGGTATTGAAGAGGCTTAAGTTCATGAGTAATGTGATCAGATTTGCATTTTGGGTTGATCACCCTGAGTGGCTATCAGCTGTTTCCTGTCATCACCTGTGACTCTCATTCATGTGACATTGTCCAAACAGTGTTTATAAGTAATTACTAGCCTAACTTTTTTATTTTTTGCCTGCTCAAGAAAGCATGTTAGAAAATGCAAATGAGAGGACATTACTATAGGTATGTGGTAGAATGAAAAAAGTGGCCACAATTTTTCACCCCTCCCTGCATCCACATCCTTTATAAAGTAATTTTGCTGCTCCTCCCATCAACACAGGAAGTCTGTTTGCCCCGTGCTTTGAATCTGGACTGGCTTTGTGCCTTGCTATAGCCTTTAGAATAAGGGAAAAGTCACAGTATGCCAGAGCCAGGCCCAGACCTCAAGAGCCATGCATGCTTCTGTTCTCTCTCCTGGACCCCTGACTTCCCCTTATGAACACGTCGAGCTAGACTGCTGCAGGATCAGAGACTATGGACACCAGATATGAGAGAGCACAGCCAGACACATGATAGGAGAGCAGACCACAGACACATGAGGGAGCCCAGTCAAAAACAGAAGCATTCAGTAGAGCCTAGCCCAAATTTCTGACCCACCATGAGCTAAATAAATGGTGGTTGTTTCAAGCTACTAAATTTGGGGTGGTTGGTTATCCTGTAAAAATTAACTGGTGAATGGGATCATTGTATCTGCTCTAATCTACCAGAGTAAATCATTTGCAAGCCTTGACACTGAAACAATCATAAGTAACAAATTTCTTGGAACATGTTGGGAGTTGCAGTGTGATGAGAAAGCATGATAAAGAATGTTTCTCAAAGTGTGACCTGGAGAAGCTTCTGCTTTTGGGAAGATGGAGCCGATGTGCTTTTCCTTATTCCTCTGATTAGTACAACTAACCCCCCTGGATATTAGATATGAAACAAGACTCTAAAAGTCAGATCAGCTAGGGAGCATGGGACCAGGGGAATGACACAGTGGTCAGTTCCCCGGGGTTTCTTTTTGCCTCATATATTGGACTTGGAACTGAAGGAGCCAGCAATCTGGGAATGCCAACAGACATGGACAAGAAAAATCCCCACACAAACCTGTTCTTTCTAGCCAAAGGGAGAGGAAAGGGGCAGCCCAGCAAGACAAAAAAATTTTTAGACAGTAATCACTCTACTCCAGCCAGATACAACTAAAAAAACTGTGGCCCCACCCCAACCCCACCAGAGGGTTTGTAGAGAGCCTGGATTTCCACCCTTGAGAGACTATCATGAGGTACTTCGATGCCCCTACCACGGTGATGTCAGAGAAGGCCAAGTATGGGGCAAGGACTTTTATTCCTGCTGCCTGGTAATGAGCTGCTTCTTACCTCCAGTGTCAGTGGGGAACACGTGGGATCCTGGACTTCAGCACCCACGCTGCAGTAATGGGACAACCTCTCCCTCCTTGGATGGTGCCAGAGGAGGCCTAATAGAGAGTGAGGACTCTTACCGTTGCCAGCAGTAATGAGGCCATCCCCATAGAGGTGCCAATGGAAGCCACATAGAGAGCTGACAGTTTGATCTCTGCCCAGCAGTAATGAGGAGCCCCCTCTGGGGTATCAATGG
>NW_007751566.1:0-9264 GCF_000696425.1 Galeopterus variegatus | reverse complement strand
TCACATCTCTCAACTCATTTTCCACAC
The DNA here is from genome assembly GCF_000696425.1 of Galeopterus variegatus. Taxonomy (NCBI): domain Eukaryota; kingdom Metazoa; phylum Chordata; class Mammalia; order Dermoptera; family Cynocephalidae; genus Galeopterus; species Galeopterus variegatus. Next base: position 9,237 of record NW_007751566.1, on the reverse strand, counting down.
AGCTTGGGGTGTGTGTGTGTGTGTGTGTGTGTGTATTTGTGTGTGTATATATATGTGTGTGTGTGTATTTGTGTATGTGTGTATGTGTGTGTATTTGTGTGTATGTTTGAGCTGATCAGGACTTAATTGTACTTTAAGTGAACTTACAACATAGAGATCCATATTGCCAATATTGTTGTCTTTATATCCTTTATAGTAGCCCTTGAAAGCTTGAGGAAAGGGATTCATTTTGATCAATTTCCCTACCTAGAGAAAAGGATAAATGATGTAAGATGGGAAAAAACACACTGGCTTTCATAAAACCATGCCTCTCATTCTTGAGGAGGTCCATGTCTTTCTGAAGGCCTGAGATGGCTATCCAGGGCTGGGAGGAAAAACAATGCTAATTAAAACAAATTTCAGCGTGGTGTTTGCTGTTTTCAATTTTTAGGCCTGTTTTCCATGAGCTTGACATCTGCTTAACCAGCAAATTGGCAAACTCCTGATTTCTCAAAACAAAAACAAAAACAAAAAAACACGAGTAAATAGAGAGGGCAGCCGTGACTGTTACCAGCATTTGCTCCTCCTGTCTCCTCCTCTCTGGATGCTTCTGTGAGTGTCTCTATTTCAGCCCCTGCCACCTGCCACAGCAAGCGTTCGGTTCCTCTGCAACCCCTGCAAGGGGCTCCTCACTACTACACAGGCTGCCCAGCCCCCATTTGATGGTTTCTGATTTAGAGAATTCTTCCTTGCTTTGGAGATCCAAGGGAAGGCTGTTGGGACAACACACATTGGCAAGCATTAGATTATCTCGCACAGAATATGACAGAATGGGACAGAGAACAGGTCAGTTTTTTGATGAGATGACAGGGCTGAAGTAGGGGAGAGAGGCAGGCCAGCAGGGCAGGGGTGTACTGAGGTCATAGGCACCCAGTGTGCATCATGGGGGCATGCGAGGGCCTGGCCACAAGGGCACAGGGCTGGATGACAGAGGGCAGTGGGGGGAGGGAAGGCTGCCCTGGGTCCCCTCTGCTTAGGTCCTTCTTGGATGAGTAACAAGTTAATGTGATGAGCTCATCCCAGGCAGTGCCTCCTTTACCCTTTTTGAGCATCCCCATCAAGGTCTGCTAGAGTAAACCCTAGAAATCCTGTAGTGATGGAGTCCAGCCCCTATTGTACATGGGAGGAAGCTTTCTGATTCCTGATGTGTCCTTTTCTCATGCATCCAGCATTCCAAAGGACATGCAAGTACAGGCAGACCTGGGCTTTACCTCCTGGGGAAGGTGGACGCTGCAGCCACAGCCTCCCATGAAACAGGCCTTGCTTCCAACGCGGGCATGCTCAGAGCCACTTGCTGCCAGGAGCAGTGGTGGGTGTGGACTGGGGACGTGCTGTTTCCCAAATGAGATAATTTCCCTAAGAGATCCCTCTACAAAGCAAGTAGTGTGCTCATACCGTGGAGAGAGCGGACGCTTTTCCACAGAAGCCTCCCCACTGCTTGGTTCCCTCTCCCTTCCCATCTCTGCCCAGCCTCTGCCCAGCCTTCAGATGGAAGGTACCCTTCGTCCCTTACACCCTCCCCTGTGCCGGGCTCCATCGGGAGAAATAATTCCTTCCCCTTGTTGTCCCTCCCCATCTTGTCCCCGCTGGTTAGTCCCTTGGCTGTACACATGCACACACACAGGCACGCCAGGCTGCCCCTGCCAGCCACGTGCTGACCCGCACAGAGGCTGGGGGAGCCAAGGATAAGAGCGCCATCCAGAGGCAAGCTTCCACCCTACTTCTTCAACAGCGGGAAGGGCGAGGAGGATGGCGGTCGGCTAGTGGTATTAGTGGTTGGAGGAATACGAAGAAGGATAAACTCCATAGCGTTTCCTTCAGAGAAAAATACCCAGTTAGCACAGAGACATGAAGTCCCATCCAGTAGGGCAGTCATTTGGTAAAGAAGTAAGATGCTGATGAGTTGACTGGGGAAGCTAGAAAACAGGGTGGTGTTTTGCAAGAGTAAAGAGGAGGGACTTGTCCCTCTTTGGGACAAGTTTGCTCTAAAGCACCAGGGGGGCATCCGGGCACAGTGGTAAGACGAGCATCACCAGCCTGGCCCCCGGATGTCAGTCTCCTATACTAGCAGCACGGCAGGCCCACTGGATCCTAAGCCACTGGGGCAGAAGGGTCAGCTCACTCTCCTAAGTGGCTTGAAGCTGAGGGACGCTTGTGTTGGACCCAAATGCTGGAGGGGAGGGAGAGAATGCCCTCAGTCCCAGAAGCCAGACTGATAGAGACTTGCAGGGGCAATGGCTGTCTGCCTGCCCACAGAAGGTGCCCTCATACTGACCTACCTGTTTCTCCCCTCTGAAGGGAGATGGATTTGGAAATAACTCCAGAGGAGGAGGAGCACATAGACTCAGAACACCAGGACTGTAAACATTTTTATACCACCTGGTCCATCTTTCTCATTTTCTATAAGGGGAGACTGAGGCGCAGAGAGAAGTATCTTGTTCAAGGTCACACAGCCAGCTGGTAGCAGATCCCAGAGGAGAAACCATGTCTCCTGACACCCAGTCTAGTTCTTACCATGACAGTCTTAGCTCTCAGAAGGTGGGCCTTATACCCCGATGTCCCCTTCTCTGAGTCCTAGAAACAGCTGTCCTAAAGTCAGAAGTCTGTCCTTTGGCCTTTGACATTAGCACTCTGCCCTCCAGCCATATCTCCCCATTGAGGCTGTCATTGCTCCCATTCCTAGAAGATCCCAGGGAGAGAGAAGCCTCAGTCATTCCAAGGCCATATAGTCGTGTTCTCAAGGAGTCAATGCGTACAGCCTGGTACCTACAATGTTTGGATTAAGAGAGGTCTGATGGGAACCGTGGTGCCCCTCTGCCCACTTGCCCTAAACCTGCTCACTGAGGTTTTAACAGCACAGTTCAGCTCCACGGCCAGGCCAGGCTTTCTGCAGAAAGGTGACCACATTGCCTGGACCCCCACCAAGGCCTCCATCTTCCCGACATCTGGGTGTGTCCAGAAGGCCCAGCCAGCGATAGGGGTCATCGCAGCCAGGTCTCCATGGTGCAAGCACAGAGGGATTTGGGGCCTGGAGAATGCAGAGAATTGGATGATGATTTTTCTTTAATCCTTTCCTTTGGCTTGGGAATGCAAAATATTATCATTTTTGCCTGGAGATTTCCCTTCCTCAATGTGTTTGGCTCCAGCCAACGCTAAGATGAGTTTGCATTCCTCCACCCTGCCTTGCCTCCAATTCTAAATTGTTTGCAGAGACTCAAGACAGATGCTCATGTGCTGACAACTGGAAGTCAACTGCATGTTTGCCCAAGAGAACCTTCCTGACGTGTGCTGGGAGTGGGCTTAGGATGTCAGAGAGCCAAACCCTCTCATTGTACAGACAGGGAAACTGAGGCCCAGAGAGGCATAGTGACCGTCCATGGACACACAGCCAAGTTAATGACAAAGCTAAGATTAGAACACAGATAGCCCCACCCCAGTCCAAACTTCTCTTGGCTTCACTTTTGGTTCTGTTGACTTACAAACGTGTCTGTTGGCCCTCCCAGCATGGCTATAGACTCTGAAGACTACAAGTCATGTCTTACCCAACTTGGTGTCCCCAGCATGGAACCTGGAGCACCACAGACCCCAAATAGACATTTACTGAATTGAAGGACTGTAGAGGAGAGTAATACAAGGAGTGGTGGTGAATAAAGATGAGCAGGAAAAAAAGCTGGTGACCTTAGACAAATCCCCACCCCTCTCTGGGCCTTAGTTTTCTCACTTATAACAATAAGGGTCTTAAACCCTATGGAGTGATTCTCAAACTATGTTTCAAGAAATCCTAAGATTCCAAGGAAGAGTCTTAGGTCTGGGGGTGGGAAATTACTCCCTGCCCCCTACTACTAACCCCAACATCAACCTTTTGTGTCTACTTTTTGTATATATTTTTTCAAAAAATGTGGGATTCACTATGGAAAAACAAAGTTTGAAGACCAATGGACTACTTGATTTCTAAGATCCATGCTTACTCTTTAAAATAAAATCCTAATAAGTTACCCCTCCCGGATAACCTATTTACCACACACCCCCTTTGACCCATTGGTAATGTGGGATTCACTATGGAAAAACAAAGTTTGAAGACCAATGGACTACTTGATTTCTAAGATCCCTGCTTACTCTTTAAAATAAAATCCTAATAAGTTACCCCTCCCGGATAACCTATTTGCCACACACCCCCTTTTTCCCATTGGTAACATCTGGTGGGTAGTGGACACCCCATGACAGCTGGAAAGAGAGAAAACAAGGTGAAGGAAGCCCTCCTGCTATGAAGTCTCTGCTGCTGCCCAGAGCTGCTCTGGAGCCCAGAATCCATGATGGGTGGCTGTCTGACTGCCTGTTGGTCTGTGTCTGCCATTCCCTGGATGTTGGTCTTTCTAGGTAAGAGAGTGAAAAGACTGGGTTACTACCCCAGAGACCATGAGTCCCCACAGATCCCAGTCTCCTTATGTCTTTGTCCAATCACTCTGGGAAATTGTTCCTCTCCCCCCAATAGTCCATCATTTAAGAGCTAGGCTGTATCAATTTTCAATTTCTATGATAATGCCATTAACAAATAATCCCCTCAAACCTCAGTGACACACAACAATGATTATTTAGTTCACAGGTCTGGGGTCAGCCAGCGGCAGGGTGGGGGCATAGGTCAGCCAATACAAGCTGAGCTCAACTGAGTGGCCCTGCGGGTCTCACTGGACTTGCTCATGCCTGGGACAGCTTGGCTGGGGCAGCTCTGATCCCCTCAAACCTCAGTGACACACAACAATGATTATTTAGTTCACAGGTCTGGGGTCAGCCGGCGGCAGGGTGGGGGCATAGGTCAGCCGATACAAGCTGAGCTCAACTGAGTGGCCCTGCGGGTCTCACTGCACTTGCTCATGCCTGGGACAGCTCGGCTGGGGCAGCTCTTCTCCAAATGCCTCTGGTCCTTTGCCTGGTACCCGTGGCTAGCCTGAGCAAAACTCCTCACACTGATGGCAGAGTGCAAGCGAGCATGCAGGAACGGACAAGGCGACCTGAGGCCCAGGCTGGGAACCAGCACACTCATTTCTGCCTCATATGGAGCTGCCCCAAATCAGGTGGGTGTGGGGATATGCTCTATCCCTTTAGTGACAGGAACTGCAGAGTCACGTGGCAAGGGCTTTGGGTTCAGAAAAGTGAAGAATTGGAATCAATGATGCAGTCTGGAGTGGGACCATGTGTTTTCATATCTCAGACTGGCACCGGCTAGATGTATGACTTGGGGCAACTTACAAAGCTCTGTGACTCAGTTTCCTCACTTCCAAAATAGGGAGCATGATAATATCGATCTCATGGGATTATTGTAAGGAATAAATGAGGAATATGTCCAACTCCCGCCTACCTGGCACTCAGTAGTGTTTGCTGTTGTTGTTAGGCGGACCTGATTCTTCTACTTTAATTCAACACATTTTACTGAGCGCCATCTGTGTCCCAGGCCTTGTGGTGGGATAAAGAGATAAATAAAACCCAGTCCTTGTCTTCACATTGCTCAGAGTCCTGGGCTGGGGAGAAGATGGATGGAATTAGCTCTGCTCGGTGTATATGTTTAATCCATTCACTTAACATGTATTCACTAAACACCCTCCATGTGGAGATACAGGCTGAGTTGCTGCCCATTAAGAAGTTAAGTTAAATTCAGTGATTTCCCTGTCAGCCAAGCAGCTACTCAAGGGGGAGGAGCCACACACTTTTCCTTTCAACTCGGGAACTCCCGGAGTCACTGCATAGTTACTAGGTCTCCTATGAGGGCAGCAGGTCCCCAAGGGCAGGTCCTCTACCTCTCCCCAGGGTCGGAGGGCTCCCTGAGGTGGAACTACCTCTTCTCCAGTGGAGACCTTCTTCCTTCGACCAGCTAGAAGTTTCTCTGATGAGGGGACCACATCCCCCCATCCCTTCATTGCTATCTCACTAGTGCCTATTACAGGGCCTAGACTAGGGTCCTCCGGCCTGCAGCAACACCCCCACACCTGGCATCGCCTTCTTAGATGCCTGTCTTTGAAGCAGTGGCTGCAGGCAGAGGGGAGCTGGCTGCAGAGCAAGAACCTCCCCGCTTCGGTTGTCTGCCGGGGCAGAAGGAGCGGGAGTGTGAGATGATGACGCCAAACAGCCAGGCCTCTACTGCTCCTTTTCTTCTCAGTTTGGAATGTGCTAGTTCTTTCCATAGCAGCAGGAGGTCCACCTTGCCATATCCTTCTGCCTGGGCCAGTTTTATGGTCTTTTCTCCCTCCCCCTCTCCCTGTCTGTGATTTGCTTTTAGATATGAAGATTCTGGGAAGAGGGAGATGATACCAGAGGCTTTTGGTGATATTTCCAGTTTCCCTCACCCCATCCCAGCCACCACCATCCATGGGAAATGAGAGCTCTGGCTTCCGCGGGTGCCTCTGCCACACAGAGCAGACCCAAAGCCAGCTGAGGCCTGGGTCCTGCGCTGGGCGGGCTGCTGAGGGGTGATCGCTCTTAGGTCCCACACGTTACAGGGGACACTCAGCTCCTGGCTGAGGCTCCCCAAAGTTGATAGCAAACTCATAGGTCCAGCTGCCTGCCCTCAGACAAAAGAAAACCACTCGAAAGTCAAACGTTGGTGAAAATGGAAGTCAGCTTTTATTGAGGAATACCGGTGACCTGAGAAGAGGTGTTGGGCTCACCCATCTTTCCGGTAAACCTGGAGAGCAGCCAGGCTAAAGCCATCTCAAAGACGCAGGTTTACTGAGGGGGTTTTAAAGAGGGGGTTGAGGGACTGGAACGTGGGAAGTGAAAAGCAGGAGAGAAGGAGACGTGAGCTACGAGGGGTCCGTGTCTTCAAGTCAGGTACAAAGTCTTGCCAAGGCTTCTTCTGGTCTCTGTTCTCATCTTCACTGTTATCTCAGGACCCTGCAAGACTTTGATTTGCTCCAGAGTAGAATCAACTCTTCTGCAAAGTCTTTCATGTAGTTTCACTTCACAGAGCTCTGGTTGACTTGGCTGGTGCCCAAAGTCAGCTTCCAGTCATTTGGCCTTGATCACTTCTCAAAACTCTACAAGACTCAAAGAAAGAAGTTGTAGCTTTGCAAAGTACTGATTAGCTCCTCAGCCTTGTTCTCTCTTTTAGCAAGCAGGATAAGAAAGTCAGGGGATGGGAAGAAAGAGTGGAGAGAAAAAAAACCTGTCCTTTTTAAGGTCCCCCCTGACCCCCCGCCACCCCACCGCAGCCCAGGCAGTTTTAGATCCCACTATGGCTTCAGTCCTGCTCACTCCAACATGCTGGTAGGATTTATTATCTCTTCTGGTCTTGCCCACTGCTCAGCCCCTGTGCTGGGTGCTGGATCCAGCAAGGAGTAGTAAACAGACCCCATCCTGCCCTCATGGAGCCGCGGTCCTGATGGGGGAGTCATAGGTAATCAGATAATCTCACCCGTTGAGTATAATTACTAACTGTGGTGAGAAAAGGAGAAGTAACCAGTCACCCATTAGTGAGTTACAGGGGTGATGAGATCATTAAGCAAGATCTGATGTAATTGAGGAGCCAGGGAGGCTTGCTGGGGAAGCAAGGAGAGGATGTGACATTTGTGCTGAGCTTCTCAGGTGATGGAAAGTTCCTCGGAGGCTCAGGCAGAGGAAATGGCACATGCAAAGGCCCCGAGGCAGGGGAAGCAAGGTGTGTCTGGGAGTGGAAGGGGGGCCCTGGTGACACGGCCGCAGAGAGCCAGAGGAAAACTCACACAGGACAAGGCTGGGGAGGCTGAGGGCCTTGGGGCTGTGTGGAAGGTTTTGGACTTTCTCCCACAATCCCAGGGAAGCTATTGAGGGCCGGGAGGCAGTGAGAATGGATGGTACAGCAGACACTCCTTAAGTTGGCACGAATATTCCACATGGAGACATGGAGGTGAAGGTGGGGGCCAGCATCCCTCAGCTCTGGGGACTGTGACTGCCCACACCGGTGGTGGGTGGTGGCCTCCACCTGAACCTGCAGTGATTGGGTTTGAGAACTATGAACCCCAAGTGAGGTTCAAGCTTGATGTTGTGGTTTCGGCCCCTTTCTTGAGATCACCTGATGCTTTTTTAAAAGCCCGATAAGATTCTGAGAAAGGCAGCAGCAGCTGATGTAACTCTGGCCACGGTCCACAGAAGAGCAGCCCAGGAACTGGTTTTTCTCCCCCTCTGTCTTCATTATCAAGGGCAGAAACGTGGCAATCTGCCCAGCCAGGCTCCCAGCATCCCTGCAATGGCCTGTTGATTCCAGTCAAAAACAACTTTGTTTTGTTTTGTTGGTATTTAGGGGTCATAAATCTCTGAGAAGAGTACATTCTCCAAGCATGCATCCCTGCAATGGCCTGTTGATTCCAGTCAAAAACAACTTTGTTTTGTTTTGTTGGTATTAGGGGGTCATAAATCTCTGAGAAGAGTACATTCTCCAAGCATGAAAATCATCCACCATCTGAGGAGAAGGCCAGAGATCTTGTCGGGAGCCGAGGTCTGAGAGGCGGGCTTGACATCATTTTTAGGAAATTCATTCTCTGGTTGATTTGGTTTGGTCAGAGGCAAATGCCAACTCGACTCTGGAGAAGAAACCAGCACTTTGTAACTAATGCCTCTTCCTTGTGGCCAGATTTCGCTAATTCTGTCTCCAGTGAGGGTGGGATGGGGCACTGGGGGAGGCAGGACTAGCCCGAGACTGGGCCCCAAGTGACAGTACCTCACTCCGGCCACAGGAAGGAGCACGGGGCAGCCTGCTGTCTCTCCCATTTGCTTTTCCCAACCAGAACTCAGAGCTGGGACCTGAGGGTAGGGAGAGGAGACCCTCTTCTCTGAAAAGCATCTTCCCCTCTCCCCAGTGCATCCTTCTTATTTAAGGCCGATCTCCTAGAGAGGGTAACACATCACTCCAGCACCCCAGGCTCTCTGTTCCCAGCTGAGTGATTTGGGGAAAATTACTTAACCTTCCAGAAATGTGAGAACATCTGTCTCACAGCGTTGGTGTGAGACTTAACTGATCAATGTAAAATTAGTGGTTAGATACCTAGAACTGTGCCTGGAATATATCGGCACTCAGTAGGTCATCTTTCCCCCTTTCTTTGCTGAGGGGAGAGAACATCCCAGCCCAGAGAGGGTCCTGGCCTCTAAGTATTCAATCAACCAATATTGAGGAGCTAGGCCTTTGTTCGAGACACCAAGGATACAGCAGTGAGAATATAGCAGAGTCTCATG
>NW_007751565.1:8978-9820 GCF_000696425.1 Galeopterus variegatus | reverse complement strand
CAGTAACTTAAAGACAAATGGATTACAGCCAAAACGGCCATCAGTAGGGAATGTTTAAAATAACTGGGTACATCTACAATGGAATGCAATACAGTCACATCACTCATGTGACTAACATGCAAAAAAAAAAGTTAAAAAAACCCTGCAAAACATTACGTATGTATGGTATGATTCCAATTTGCTTAAAAAATTCTCCAGAAATAGTATTGCATCACCCTTTAACTTCAAATATTTAAGATAGCAAATAAATATCAATTTTTTTTGGATTAGAAATATTAAAACTTTAACTTAAAATGGAAAATTACCTTTCTTATAAGGTGGTTTTCAGTGTCTGCCACATATATGATATTATTCATTATGGCTACACCCTGAGGAGAATTAAAAGTTGACTCTGAAAATAGCCCATCTTTTCTTCCAGGGTTGGGTCCTAAAAGATAAAGACAAAATTTTCCTACTTAAAAAGTGATTTCAAGATAAAACCAAAAAAAATGAAATTTGTATTTAATGCTGGGATTTCAATATAAGTATATGATACTTCTACTTAAAAACTAAANAATTTGTATTTAATGCTGGGATTTCAATATAAGTATATGATACTTCTACTTAAAAACTAAAAATGTTTCCTAAGATACATATTTTTCTCAAGAGTGAGTTTTGCTAATGACAGGGCTTGTATAATAATTTTAAAAGCATTTTAATTAATGCCTAGATGGAAAGTGAATTAGTAATTTTATCTTTCAGCAACTAGATGGTGATTTGTAACAATTTTAGGAGATATACTCTTTTGATAATACAATGAAAATTATGAACCCCTCCCCAAGAAAAATACACATGCCCCAAAA
>NW_007751565.1:2274-3431 GCF_000696425.1 Galeopterus variegatus | reverse complement strand
TTTAAAGCAGCTACACTAACTATGTCCCATGAAGTAAAAGAAAAACACATATAACATGAATGAAAAAATAGAAAACATAAACAGAGAAATAGAAACTATAAAAAGAAACTATAAAAAACAACTAAAAGTAAAAAGTAAACACACACACACACACACACACACACACCCGACCCCCTCACCCCCCCATGAAATCAGCTAAGAGAAAAAAGATATAGTAAGTAGTAGTTTCCTGGGGGACTGGGGATAAGGGTGGTGGGGAGAAGTGTTAACCTTTCTACTCATCAGTTTTCACATTTGTAAATTGAGGAAAAGAACAGTAACCTCACAGATCAGGAGGATTAAAAGAGATAACCTGTGTAAGTCATTTAGCATAGAACCTACCATAAAGTAAAATCTCAACAAAGTTTGCTATTATTATTTTATAAAGTTGTAAGTACAAAGATAACCAATAAAAGAAAAAAACAAACTTTTCCAAATATTGTAACAATCATATGAATAAATATAAATGGGCTTAACTCACCTGTTAAAAGAAAAAGATTTGGATACATTCTGTATATAAGAGGTACATGTAAAACAAAGTGAATCAGAAAGGCTGAAAATAAAGGGACCAGCAAAGGAACACGAGGCAAATGAAAGCATTAAGAATATACAAGGGTTGCAGATCTCCTCCCTCAGCTTCTCCAAACCCTGGCCCAAGTGAGGGTTTAACTCCATGACAAAGGGTACCACTTTACTAGTTACCTCATTTTCTAAATTGAGAGCTTACATGGGTTCCAGTTCATCCTTGCGGGTTCTAGCTCATGCGTGCAGGTTCTAGTTTGCCCTTGCTCTCCTTCATATCCATCTCTCCTTTTCAACCGCCCAATTTGCTAACTTCAAGCTGAGGTGCTAGACACAGAAGCAACAGCCTCACATAGACTAGTCAGTCAGCTCCACAATTACATAAGGTCAAGTACCAATAATAAACCTCTAATTATTTTTCATTTCTGCTAGTAGTTCTGCTTCTCCAATCAAACCATGACTCATATATCAAAACCCTATAGCCCCTTTTGGTCTCAGCTCTGCCACTACGTGTATAAAATCTTCATGCATCCATTGGCAGTTTCCCTGGTTGGATGAAGCACTCCCTCTAGCAGATTCACCAGAAAAGGCATATG
>NW_007751565.1:0-789 GCF_000696425.1 Galeopterus variegatus | reverse complement strand
TTCCTCTTCATTTTGTGGTCAGGGTTCCTAGTTTGAGAGCGCCCTCTTCTGACAGACGGTTGGTTCCCTTTTTCTGTGCAGTTTCATTTATGAGTAGCATTGCTGGAGGGAGGGGTTGATGTGTCTTCTTTCTCTTTTGTTTCTGTTTGATCCTTAATGTTTCCCTCTTTTCCTTCTTCCCCTTCAGTGGCATATCTCCAAGGGGAACCACACCTTGCTTATGTATCTGACTCTCTCAGAAGCAATGGGAAAGCCTCTCTGAGGCTTCCATTCCTAGTCCCATACGCTTTTAAGAACTGGTGATATGATCTTGTACGTACAAACCTGTGTTCAGTATTTTGTACTTTGGAGCTTCTTTTTCTGGGAGTAAGGGGATTATTCTGTTTGTGCTTTGCCTAAGTCCTCTGAATCACTCTACTTTTTCTCAGGTTTCTTAAGCATCCCCTGTCCCTGTTCTCAGTATGCACAGGCTTGCAGCAGGAGGATCTTTACCGGAATTTAGTTTATTTCTCAACTTAGAAATAATGTGAAAGCCATGATACTCTGTTTCCTAGTATTGTGGAATGCAGAATCAAGTTGGTTTTATCTGCTCTACTTGTTTTTATGTTGGAGGAGAGTGGGAGGGTTACTGGGGAGATTCAAAACCAGGTGCCCACCATTCGCCTCCAGACTCAGAAGTAGCAGAGATAGATTCTTTTTTAACATTAGGTTTAGTGACATATAATTTACTTAAAGTAAATTTTATCTTTCATATTTTATTAACTGATTAAATAAATGTAACTATGAGTC
>NW_007751564.1:0-9266 GCF_000696425.1 Galeopterus variegatus | reverse complement strand
GATGCTCACTGAAATTTGAGATACACCTGGGTGGAGATGCACATTTTTATTTGCCAAATATTTATTGATTGATTTATAAATACCAGGTACCCTGCTAAATATAGGTGGTTATGCTTTAACATAATAAATGCATTCCCTAAAAGCTTCATGTGTGAAATCATGCACTTAGAAAATAACAAGACACGGAGAAAAAATAAGGCTGGAACAGACCACTCAAAACCTAGGCAGTTTTGATACCAGAGTACTAGCACAAGTAACAAAAAACAATAATGGTTCTAGGGGGGAAAAAAAACGCATTTAGTTTAAAAGGCATGTTAAATACATTTTGAATAATAAGCTAGTATTAACTTCTATTTCATGTTGCGATTCTGTTTCTCGTCGTATCGTTTATATTCTTGTGGGACTCCATGAGTTACAAAAAGTGAGAGCTACTCATTTCTCACATGCTTTTACAAAGTGTTTTCATTTTTTTGAACGAGTGTAAAGAGTGACCCATAATTAAAATAAAAAAAATATATAATAATAATAAATGCCAACTTTGCACAGGAAGGCAATTTTCAACATAAGCTTTACAAATTCCACAAAGTATATACACATATAGAATTAAATTAACATTAAATACACCTTGAAGGTTGAAAAGAGCATTTATATATTGCACATTTTTGTATATATATTTATGAAAAAAACAGTTATAATAAAATGAAAACTATGCCACGTGAAAAAGGCTGAAAGTAAGTCTCTGATATATTTTGGAAACTGATCAGTTAATGCTATTAATATTTTAGAGAATTCTTCGACTTTTTTCTAATCCAAGTCATTGCCTAAATACAAATTCTTTTTGCTTGTAGTATAGCTAATGAACATATGTCTCCTAAGATGCCATATGTAGCCTCAGCATTTTGAATTTCTGTGTTTTAAATGAACTTTTTACTACACAAGTTAGAATGTTCTCAAAATATAAAGAATATTTTCTATTTTATGTGATGTGTCTTGCATATGTATTTATCATTGGCATAAGTTTGTTGTCCAAAAAAAATGCATGCATTTGTGTTTTTTAACTTTCCTAGATAACTCATATTTCATAGACAACATTTTTATTTTTATTTTTTATTTTTTGGCAGGGGGGGGCTACTAAACTAGAATAATATCAAATTCATCAAATTTTAATTTACTCTGAATTTTTATTACTACAGCAGGATATAAAGGCAGGTATTTTAAGTCCTTAGATTTCTTACTATTTGGAAAAAGTTAACTTGATGATTTAGTTCATATCAACATCTCCCCTTCCATCTCCAATTTCCACACTCCCCACTTCTCTCATCTTTCTTTCAGTTATCACAGTCACGATCAGTTTCTGAAACTGACCAGGGAAGATTGAGATATATAGAGGAAACGATAATTACCAAAGTCAGTCCAAAACATGTGCATACTATAACATCTAGAGATCAAGCTATTACAAATTCTCTTGGAAGAGTCATTTTTGCAATTTTCTTCATACTTGGAGACATTGGCTGTAAAAAAAAAAAAAAAAAAAAAAAAAAAAAAAATAGACATCGTATTTGTAAACAAGGACCCAAACTGAATCGAAGGTAGGGAGTGAGACATGTACCCAGTATTGCCCAGGGTGGGTTGGGAAACCTTTATCATCACATTTGACTATGTGAAGATCCCCTACAATTCTAAGGGTAACACCTTCAGAAAAGCATAAATAAAATTTTTACTAATTCAGAAACCAGAAATACTCACCTTTATTCACCAGAAAAAAAGGCAAGGAAAAAATTCACCACATCTTCACAATGGGGATGCAAAGAAGAGAGAACTGATGTCCTTGAAGTAATATTGGGAAACAGATAACAACCCAAATATTGGAATTAGAACAAACCTGGGTTCACATCTCAATTCAACCACCTATTATTAGCTCTGGACTTGATAAGTTTATATAAAAATTTACACCTTGGTTTCCCTATGTATAAAATGATTATTCTAAAGTGAATGATATTCATCTTTAAGAGCTGACTAAAGGATTTTTGAGATAATATTTATAAAGGTCTTTATGCATTGTCTATGGCATAGCAAATATCAGTAAGTAGTAGCCATGATTATCTCTATCTCTGCCACACAATTTTTTTGATATTTATTTTTATTGTAACAAAGTTAATTGTACTTATCTGTGTAGTACAGAGTTGAACATCAATACTTGTGGGCAATATGTGATGCTCAAATCAGAATAATTATTATATTCAATAATATACACCATCATTGCTATTTGTGGCCCTTTACGCACATAAGTATTTCAGTACTGATTCTGATGGTAAGTGCCTGTCGCTGATTAACAAATCAAACTGAAATGTAGTGGTTTAAAATGTCAACAATACCTTATTTTTAATGATTCTGTGTGCTGATTTGACTAAACTTGGCAATTATTTTTAACCTTATGGTGTAACTGAGCTCAATTATGTGGCTACTGGCTTATAAAAGAGAGCCTTCCAAATGGAAGTCCCAGCGTGCTTACCAAGCCTCTGTATCACAATTGTGATGTCCAGTTGGTCAAATTGTCATGTAAGGGAGCACAGAATCACTCTGTGAGCATAGGGGGTGCAAACAAAGGCATGGCTCATTAAGCACCACCAATGTTACAGTGTAGCACAATCTTCCTTGTATCTCCTAATGTTTTCCATCTTTTCACAGGCAAATTTCACTCACCCTATTCCCAAGACTTCCACAGTCTTCTCCCATTGTGTTATCATGATCAAGCTTGAATTTCAGAATTTATTCAACTAAATCTATTGAAGTTGCTGATAGGGCTCCTCGGGTACTTTGCCTTGGGTACAATTCTTCATTGGAAAGTCAGTGCAATAAAAAGATAATTTAACTGCCTCCAGAAAATCCAACTGACAATTTTAAGACAGTGGTAGGATAATAATAGTGCCATTCAAAAAATAAAAAAAGAGGAAATAAGGGTATTTGACCATTACTTGTCCATAGAAATTTTAAGACCCAGTTAGGCAAAAATTACTAGTTTCCCCTGCATCCAGCACAGGAAATTTTCTTGGATTAGTACTTAATTCTACTCCCTTTGAATGGCTACTAAAGCCATTGCTCTCAGTAGCTGTTAGGGTAACTCATTGAGGTGATCTTACTTTTCTGCATGAAATGGTATGTGAGCAAATTTCTCAGCCTGCATCTTAGCCAGATAATATTGTGTACCTAGAAGCCTAAATTAATTTAAGCTCCATTAAGTTCAAGCTGATACAACTCCTTTAAAAACAGTGTGGATTTTTTTCATATCGAAGTATAATTCACTACATGAGACAAAAGCCACATTCTCAGAGCTCTTCAAGATAGTCCCCTCTCTACATTGTGTTGCAAAACAGGGAGCTATTGGATAATTCCTTCAAAATTCTTAAAACACCTTTTGTCCAGTTAAGGTCTATGAAGTACTTGCTTACATTTCTACATGGAAATGTATAAACATCCTTGATTTGATTTTTGATTTTCAAGATTATGTCTTACAGGCAATATGCAAACTTTGATCTTTGGCTTTATGATATTTATTACTTTTTCCCCTTAAAAGCCTGCAGTATCTATCTATTTATTTATTTTTATTTGAACACAATTGATTATACATGTTTGTGGGGCACAGTGTTGAACACCAATACCTGTGTATACTGTGTGATGATCAAATCAGGAAAATTAGCATATTCATCATTACAAAATGTAAACATTCTTTATGTCCATTAACCAATTTCTCATTAACACCCTCCCTCCCCCTGTCCTGCCTCCAGTAACCACAGAAAACAGACATTTTTTTTTTTTTACTTTTGAGAAACTTGACAGCTGGAAAGTGTGAAAATGAGAGAACACATCTTGGGTAAGAAATAATCCCTCTGAATTCTGCTTGAAAATTGAGCACATGCCTCTTCATCACATCTTTCCTTTGCAGCACCTTATCATACATAAGGAAAAAAAAAGACAGCACTTTTAATATGATTCCTGGTAATATCCTTAGATTCACAATTTATTAGGTTCACTTTTTGTTTTCCAATTTTATTTGTCTCCAGTCTCTAGCAGCAGTTTTCTCACTGCTCTAGCAGACTTCTTTATCATTTTTTATGTGTACATTCAAGCCTCCATCTCATACAAAGTCACAAAGCTGTTGACAGAAGTTTTAGGGTTTTGTTACAATAGCGGCCTCCTTGCAGTTACCAGTGTGTTTCACTTATCTTTGTCTTTTTATCAGTTTCCTATCACTGCTGTAAGAAATTACAATAAAGGTACCACCTTAATGAGAAACGTAAATTTATTGTCTTACAGTTCTAGAGGTCAGACTTTGATATGGGATTCTCTGGGCCAAAAGGTGTCAGGAGGATTATGTTCTTTTGAAGGCTTCTAGAGGATGTCCGCATGTTTTGACTCATGGTCCCCTTCCTTCTTCAAAGTCCACAATTGCATTACTCTGACTCCACTTCCGCTGACATATCTCTTTCCCTGACTCAGTCTTCCTGATCTCTTATTTTCCTTCAAGGAGCTTTGCGATCACATTGGTTCTCCCTTGGTAATCCACCATAGTTTCCTTTTCTCATAGTTCTTAATCACATATGCAAAGTTTTTTGTTTTCAATGTAAGTTAATATACTTTCAGATTTCTGGGATTAGAACCTGGACATCCTTTGAGGGACCATTATTTTACCCACCACAGCCCATGTAACAATCCATTATAAAATATAATGACTATGGCTACCACACTTTATTTTTATCTCATTTTGTGAATTAACTTGGCTCAATTTTATGTTTATTCTGCCTTCCTGGTATGTTGAGATCAGTCATTGTATTAGTCAGGGGCCTCCAGAGAAAACAGAATCAATAGGGCATATATAGATGTTACATATCTATCTATCTATCTATCTATCTATCTATCTATCTATCTATCTATCTGTCTGTCTCTCTGTCTGTCTGTCTGTCTATCTATCTATCTATACACGCACACACACACACACACACACACACACACAGAAAGAGAGAGAGAGTATTTATCATTCAGCTATATGTTTCTTCTTGACATATACAAATATGGTCTATGAAATCTCATGAATCTGCTGTCTACGAGCTAAAGACCCAGGAAAGCCAGTGGCATAATATAAAGTCAGGGAATATGGCAAGACCAGTGAATTCCATAAACATGGGCCCATTGGTACCTTTTATTTTTTTTCCCTGTGAAATGAATTCCTTGGTCAGAAGCAATGCTTCTTGGAATGTCATGACAGTGATCAAGGCATTCTGCAAGTCCATGGGATGGTAGTTTTTGCAGAAGCACTGATTTCCTTCAAGGAGCTTTGCGATCACATTGGTTCTCCCTTGGTAATCCACCATAGTTTCCTTTCCTCATAGTTCTTAATCACATATGCAAAGTTTTTTGTTTTCAATGTGAGTTAATATACTTTCAGATTTCAGGGATTAGAACCTGGACATCCTTTGAGGGACCATTATTTTACCCACCACAGCCCATGTAACAATCCATTATAAAATATAATGACTATGGCTACCACACTTTATTTTTATCTCATTTTGTGAATTAACTTGGCTCAATTTTATGTTTATTCTGCCTTCCTGGTATGTTGAGATCAGTCATTGTATTAGTCAGGGACCTCCAGAGAAAACAGAATCAATAGGGCATATATAGATGTTACATATCTATCTATCTGTCTGTCTGTCTGTCTATCTATCTATACGTGCACGCGCGTGCACACACACACACACACACACACACAGAGTATTTATCATTCAGCTATACGTTTCTTCTTGGCATATACAAATATGGTCTATGAAATCTCATGAATCTGCTGTCTACGAGCTGAAGACCCAGGAAAGCCAGTGGCATAATATAAAGTCAGGGAATATGGCAAGACCAGTGAATTCCGTAAACATGGGCCCATTGGTACCTTTTTTTTTTTTTCCCTGTGAAATGAATTCCTTGGTCAGAAGAAATGCTTCTTGGAATGTCGTGACGGTGATCAAGGCGTTCTGCAAGTCCATGGGATGGTAGTTTTTGCAGAAGCACTGAGTGTATGGAAGGCAAATCTGTATCCAGAATAAGTGACTATTCCAGTAAGAACAAGATCTATTCCTTCCATGATGAAATCTTTCAAATATAATCAACCTTCCACTGGGTAGCTGGCTGATCATCTGAGAAAATGATGTCATATCAAAGACTCAGTGTCGGTCTATGCTGCTGGCAGATTTTGCACTCAATGGTGGTCATTGCCAGATTGGGCTTGGTGAGTGGAAGTCCACATTGCTGAGCCCCTGCCATTATGGCCACTTTGTTCATGAGCTCACTGACAATGACAGAGGTACCTAGGATAAGAGGCTCACTGTTATTCACAGAATAGTGCATCCTGCCCACTTGATTATTAAAATACTACTCTGCAAATGTCAACCTTCATTAAGCATTCACATAAGACACGCATATAGTAAAGTTTTTTGGTCCTTTAGAGGGGTTTATCCACACACCCTGTGAAGGTTAATTCTAGGTGTCAACTTAATTAGATTAGAAAATGCCAAGTAACCTGGGAAAGCTATCATTTTAAGTGTGTCCATGAGAGTGTTGCCAGCAGACATTAGCATGAGATCCTGAGTGGACTGGGTGGGAAAGATCCACCCTCAATATAGGTGGGAACTATCCAATTCACTGGGGTCCCAGAGAGAACAAAAAATAGAGAAAAAAGGTGAATCTCTCTCTCTATAGTCTGCAGCTGGAGTACATTCTTCTCTCCTGTCTGTGGATAGCAGAGCTCAAGACACTTCAGCTTTTGGGTCCGGGACTTACACCAAGGTCACCATCAGCTTCCCTAGTTTTGAGGTCTTTGGACTTGGACTGAGCCACGCTACCAGCATCCAGTGTACAGATGGCCTGTCATGGGATTTTTCTTCACAATCATATGAGTCAATTCCCCTAATAAATCCTCCTCATATATTTACAAAATATTCTATTGATTCTATATCTCTGGGGAACCCTGACTAATACATACCCCTTCCCCAAATTCCTTTGTAAACAACTTTCCAATCACGTTTCTTCCAATTCCTGGACCATACAGCCAACCCATTAGCCATAGCCAATGAATAAGTATATAGTCACATGTCTGGCCATTTCTCTTTCCAAGCAAAGTCAACAATCAGGTGCATTGCTGAAAGTTCCATCCACTGGGAGAATTTTTCTTTACCACTGTCCTGCAGGGATTTCCCAGAGAGAAACTATATTATTGTGATGATGCCTGCATACCATGCAGAGCCATCTATAAACCAGGCCCAAGCCTTCTCTCCCTCTGTCAACTGATTGTGGGGAAATTCTCCATGAGGGCATAAGTGCAGGCTGGGAGAGAGAAGGCAGTGTTGCAAGACCGGAAACCATGGGCATTTGGGCCACTACTTTATGTAACTAATTTGTGCTTTCAGGGCCTGCTTAGGCCCTATCATGTTTATACCATTTCCATTTGATGACGTAGTATTGCTATGCATGCCCAACTTTATGGCCTGGTGGGCAGCTCAGGTCACATGGTAACTTGGAACCCCATGGTTAAGCCTTTATTCCCTATTGTGGTCCAGTAGCAGGCCAAAAGCCATCTCTTAAGAGGAGAATAACTATCTTCAGATGGCGGCAGGGCCTTGCTCTAAAATTCTAAAGATGCATGCTGTGAGTCTCCTATAGAGCCCTGCCAAAGTCTCCAAACAGCATTCCTACCTTCCACTGGCATTTCAAGCACCATTGAATCTGCTGGATCATATGACCCAAGTGGCAGAGCAGCTTGCATAACACCCTGGACATACTGTAGAGCCTTCTCTTGTTATGAGCCCCACCCCAAACTAGCAGGTTTTAGGGTTACTCAATAAACCGGCTGGAGTAACACATCAAAATGAAGAGTATGTCACCTCCAAAATCCAAGGAAGCCCACTAGGCATTGTGCCTCTTTCTTAGTTGTAGGAGGGGCCAGATGCAACAACTTATCCTTCACCTTATGAAGTATATCTTAACATGCCTCACACCAATGTTCCCCCACAAATTTCAGTTAGGTAGAGGATACTTGAACATTAGTGAGATTTATTTCTCACTCCCTAACATGCAAATGTTTTACCAATAAGTCTAGAGTAGTTGCTACTTCTTGCTTACTAGATCTAATCAGTATAATGTCATTAATGTAATGGACCAGTACAATATCTTTGAGTAAGGGAAGGTGTTTAATATCACTACAAGCTGAATTATCACATAGAACTGAAGAGCTGATATACCCCTGAGGTAGGATAATGAAGGTGTATTGCTGACTTTGCCAGCTGCAAACAAACTGCTTCTGGTGGGCTTTATGAACATTTTTGAAGCAAAAGGCATTTTTGCCAGATTAATAGCTGCATCCAGATACCAAGAGATGTGTTAATTTGCTCAAATGATAAAACAACATCCAGTATAGCAGCTGCAATTGAAATCACCCCCTGGTTAAACTTACATTAATCGACTGTCATTCTTCATACTCATATGTCTTCTGAGTGACCAAATAGGTAATTGAATGGAGATATTGTAGGGATCACCATCGCTGCATCTTTCAAATCTTGATGTTGGCACTAATCTCTGTAATCCCTCCAAGAGTGTGGTATTGCTTTTGATGTACTATTTTCCTAGAGAGAAGTACACAAGACAATCTCAATACTGATTTCAACTTGTGCTGTAATTCAGCCAGTTGCAGGATGAGGTTCGGAGTCTGATTTTCAGCAATTTCAGTCCTGCGATTACAGTAGTAAGAGTCTTCTTCAGGGCACACATATAAGCCCATCGGTCATTTATAGAGTGCTTGAACAGTTAATTCAAATGTCCGAGCTCATTTTTTCCCCCACCACTTTGCCCAGTGACATTAGGAGCAAGTAATCAATGCCATTATATTCATTGGTTTTCAAAAAAATGTTTGAAGGTATCATATACAGTGTCACCTAGCCACTAGCTTCTTGTATGTGGCAATTAGCAGTATCCAGTACAGACCTTTTGCATATCTCTGTGCAGAGTTCACAAGAATGAACTATCAGTGCTCTCTTTACTACTGGAAATAGAGACATTATCATCTTTAAATCTAATACGATTATAAAGCTAATTCCAAAAACTCCAGACCAATTCAGAAAACACCCTACAGTTCTGCTCTTCAGAACCACTTTTGCTACCAGAATATGTATATGTGTGTTAGTAAAAGTTCTCTAGAGGAACAGAACAAATAGGATGTGTGTGTGTGT
>NW_007751563.1:9031-9267 GCF_000696425.1 Galeopterus variegatus | reverse complement strand
ATGCTTTCATGCTTGGCATCTCCAACTGCTAAGATGACACTGGCTTTCTAATCAAGGTTTCCCTGGCAAAAATCACATTATGAACCCTTGTGCACTTGTTTTAAATCTTCCTAACAATCAATGTTTCTATAAAAGATAAAAGTTCTTCCTTAGGAATCCAAATGAGTTGTTTATTTTTTCTGAAGAAAATTAAATATTTCTTACTCTATCAAGTTTGCAATTTCCTTTCTTAAAAA
>NW_007751563.1:1230-3799 GCF_000696425.1 Galeopterus variegatus | reverse complement strand
GGGCCGGCCCTCAATCTAACTGTTGACACTTTCCTCCTTCCTGATATTGCTGTGATTGTCCAGCTTCAGCTGAAGACTATAGACTCTAAACATTAGAATTGTAAGTTACTTATGACATAAGAGAAAACTAAAATTGTATTTTTGAGAAACCGCAAAAATGCCAAAAAGACCAACCAAGCTAAGAGACAAGATGACAGAGTAACCTTAAAAATCTAATACTGGGAGAAAATATGCTGTAGAAGAAAGAATTGGATAAAATTACTGTACTGTGGTCTGTCAGTGCAAATAAACAAGATGGTTTCAGGACAAAGGGCATAATGTGTTTTCAAAAATAGATAGAAAACAGAGAGAATCAATGATTGGAATTTCAGGTTTAAGTGGGCATTATACAGAGAGAGATAAACTAATATTTATTGAAGGCTTACTAGGTGCCAGGTCTAGGCAACCTGCAAGAGAAGCACGCCTAGTGCCACTTCTCGGTGAGGAAAGAGCAGTTTGAAAGGTACATTAATGTCTCAGGGACACACAGCTACCAACTGAAAAAGCTGAGATTCAAGCCCAGGCCTGCCTGATTACAGAGCCTTTACCATTTTCCACTATGCCATCTGAAATATTAAAGTTCAGGACCTCTTGCCCCTTACATGTGCTTTTTAGACTTCTGTACCGTTCTGTATTCTGCATCCACATAGAATGCTGAGCAGGGAATGCTCTCACAGTTTCCCTTTTCTCAACCGAGCTGCCCTTTTAAACTCCGCCTTAGTATCACCTCATGTCAGGCCACCTGCTCTCTGAGAACGGGACAGTGACAAAAATTGAAGGAGGAAGATAAGCTGCAGAAGACTTACATGAAACCAAGCAGTGCTAAGCAAGATTTTGGGGAGGACCTTATGTAGTGAAAAACTTCGTCATTTTGTATTGTTTTAGTGCTTACGTTGGTAGAGAGCTGAAAGGCAAATAATTTATTGTTAAGCTTTGTTAATAATATACACGTTCCTATGCTACTTTAGTGTTTCACAGATTATATTAAAAAGTAATGTGTCCAAGCCCAGAGCATCGGGGCAGGCTGCTCAGAACAAAGAGCCCTAAAAGATGGCCCTGCCTGGCCTCTCCCTCTGTATAAGGCCAAGGCACAGAGAAGTCCATCGCTGGCCCAAAGACATGCTTTGTAACTGATTACTGAGAGTTGAATCTGTGCCTCTTACAGGGGAATAAGACACTATGAAGCAAGTCCTTTTTTTTTTACAAGTAAGTGCAGCTCAGATACTCCCATCTTCATAAATTTCAAAATGCTTCTCCTGGCCTTCTGTGCTATGCCCTGTGCTCTTTTCGTTCTGGCATGAAAATTGAATCTTTCAAATTGGTCAGTTAAAGTAGTAATGCCAAAATATTTGATTGGACATTTCTCAATATAATGCAAAAACAAAATGTCATTTTACTGTGCCAGATAATAACATTTAAAAAATAAAGTAAACCAAAAACTATTCACTCCCTAAAAGCCACAATGTGTTATGCTATTTCCTATGCGTAAGAAGTTGAAGAGATGCCTGTGTTCGTACTTACAGCAGTTACAGTTTTGCATTTATTTGTCTGAGTATTTGACTAATGTCTGCCTGCCCCATGAGATTATAAGTTTTATGAGGGCAGCCTCTGTCAGTTCACCATGGTCCTCCCAACACCAAGTGTAGATCTGAGGACAATTTAGGTGTTTATAAATGAGTGACCGAGTGAATACATGCATGAACAAAGATTTTGAGATAGGAAGTCTGTACCCAATATGTCCACTGATATAACTTCATAAGAATAAGACAAGAAATATGCTCTTTAATAAGGGCGACAATCAATGTACAGAGAATTTAGTCATTAATTCAAAGCATCAGCTAAATAACACATCCTCTAGCTCATTCTCCTGGTAATACCCTAAGCACTAGCTATCACTGTCATCTGTATTCATTGTCATGTTATTGGATGACTGATATAATATAGTAAGAAATAATGTTTCTAGGTAGTAATGTATGGATAAACTACTAGTATTTACCTATATACCCACCCTCTTCAAAAAAGAATGAGTTGATTGTAGGAAAATGAATCTCAGAATATATAGAGAGAAAGAGAAAAACAATTTAGTTTTAATTGCTTAATGTAATTGTTTGTATATAACTATTAAGTATCTTTCAAGTACTTTGCACAGGTATTAAAGCATTGAATCTCAGAATATATAGAGAGAAAGAGAAAAACAATTTAGTTTTAATTGCTTAATGTAATGTTTGTATATAACTATTAAGTATCTTTCAAGTACTTTGCACAGTTCTGTAATACTTCACTCTCATATTTTGTTTTTTAAAAATATACATA
The DNA here is from genome assembly GCF_000696425.1 of Galeopterus variegatus. Lineage (NCBI taxonomy): Eukaryota > Metazoa > Chordata > Mammalia > Dermoptera > Cynocephalidae > Galeopterus > Galeopterus variegatus. The sequence goes on along the minus strand of NW_007751563.1, from coordinate 1,447 downwards.
ATAGGGGCCAGCCCCGTGGCTCACTCGGGAGAGTGCAGCACTGGGAGTGCCGAAGCTGTGGGTTCGGATCCTATATAGGGATGGCTGGTGCACTCACTGGCTGAGCGTGGTGCAGACCATACTGTGCTGAGGGTTGCAATCCCCTTACCAGTCAGAAAAAAAATATATGTATATACATAATAGAAAGAAATTGCTGAATGTTTATGAAAAAACTTTT
>NW_007751563.1:0-275 GCF_000696425.1 Galeopterus variegatus | reverse complement strand
AGAGAGAGAGAGAGAGAGAAGGAAACAACAATCACAATAGTACATTGAACTCTTAGAAGGAGAGAACAGAACTGTGGTTACTGGAGGTGGAAAGGGAGATGGGAGGAGGAGACGAAGGGGGGTTAATGAGAAATTTGTTAATGGACACAAAGAGTGATTAAGTTTTATAACGATGAATTAAAAAAATGAGATTATGATGACAAAAAATAAATAAATAAAGCAAATTCTAATCTAAGCAGTGTGAAGTGGAAATGAGAGCACACCAGAAGCAGCTA
>NW_007751562.1:8272-9268 GCF_000696425.1 Galeopterus variegatus | reverse complement strand
CTGATTGTGGTCCTCCTGCCCAGAGGGAGAATTAGAAAGGTGATGTGACTGCCCATCTCCAGGGCCACAGCCACGGCCACGGCCATGGCATTCTGTCCTTCAGAGGCAGACGGAGTAATAGTTCCCGCATTGGCTGCTGATCAAGTGGACTTCAGGGAACTCGGAGACCAGGTTTGGAGAGCTAATGAGTCACAGAACTGAGGAGCGCGGTGTTGGCGCTGTTGGAGGCTGACTGTCCCTCATCACGGTCTACCCCAGGAGAGCTGGAGGTGGGAACGTTCCACCTCACCCTCCAACGCCTTTGAGACGGTGACACTCGAGGACAGTGTCGGTCTCCACCCATTCAGGTTTCAGCATCACAGCCAAACTGCAATTCAACCCTCAGAGAAGCCACATGAAGCCACCCATGTGACCCACCCCACCCTGGCTGTCCCACCCAGGAGGCCCTGGCCAGGTGGTGGTGACTCCAATCCCTCTCCATTTTAACTTGGCATCCTGGAGCCTTTGAATAGATTCCACAAATGCATGAGACAAAAATAGGCTGGTGCCCTCCCTTGCCAGCCCTCATTGTTGAGGGATGACATCGGGGCGGCCATTACACAACCGAAACCGGCCCCCAGCGGGACGCGGGCCCAGCGCTCCACCTGCGCCCGCGGCCAAGGCCCCTCTTTGTTCTTTATTTTCTCCTCTCCTCCCACCCCCGGCCTTTGTGATCAGTCTTTTTCCAGAAGCCGACAGGTTAGCTGGAGACAAATCCCCGGCCAGCTCTTCTGTCTGTTGCATTTTAGCTTAAATCCCTGCGAGGGCTGGTGACCCCCCGTTGGGTCATCACGCCCTTCCCGGGCAGGTCCCTCTCTGCGACCCTCCGCCCCGGCACCGCCGGCCCAGCCCCTCTTCTCGGCTTCAAGCGTCCTCTCCTTGTTGTCCTGCTCTGTGCACTGTTTTAGCACCTCGGGGAACCTGCTACTGTTTTATGATGGCATCAAACATTCTTGG
>NW_007751562.1:6182-6481 GCF_000696425.1 Galeopterus variegatus | reverse complement strand
TTTTAGGGCCCAGTCAGTTCTCCTTAAGATTATTAAACCATTAGTAAGCATGCATTAAAATTAATTTATAATCTCTTCCACTGGGATTTTGCAAATACCACTTCATAGCCAAGTAATTTACCTCTCTTACCTGACTCAGAAAAGCATATTGTAATTAGAACACTTTTTTACTCAATAGTAAAAACAAAGCAGCTTTCATGGGTTGAACTGAATGCCAAATGTGGTTAAACCACTCAACTTTGAGTTCAGACCAGCACAGGTTTGTTTATTTACACACACTTCAAAAAGAAGGGGATAGG
>NW_007751562.1:2753-4519 GCF_000696425.1 Galeopterus variegatus | reverse complement strand
CCAGCCCTCATTGTTGACGGATGACATCGGGGCGGCCATTACACAACCGAAACCGGCCCCCAGCGGGACGCGGGCCCAGCGCTCCACCTGCGCCCGCTGCCAAGGCCCCTCTTTGTTCTTTATTTTCTCCTCTCCTCCCACCCCCCGCCTTTCTGATCAGTCTTTTTCCAGAAGCCGACAGGTTAGCTGGAGACAAATCCCAGGCCAGCTTTTCTGTCTGTTCCATTTTAGCTTAAATCCCTGCGAGGGCTGGTGAGCCACCGTTGGGTCATCACGCGCTTCCCCGGCAGGTCCCTCTCTGCGACCCTCCGCCCCGGCACCGCCGGCCCATCCCCTCTTGTCGGGCTTCAAGCGTCCTCTCCTTGTTGTCCTGCTCTGTGCACTGTTTTACCACCTCAGGGAACCTGGTATTGTTTTATGGTGGCATCAAACATTCTTGGGGACTTTCCCAGGGCTTGCAATTTTGTAGCAGAGGGAGATTTTTCTATCTAAAGCAAAATGCTGTTCTTGTATAAATAAAATGGTACTTTGCCAGATAGCTGTGACAATTGCTTAAAATACAGCAGCACCTGCGCCTGCTAAACGGGGAGGCCTTAGAACCAGGGGAGCAGAGGCGTGGCCTGTGCCGAGAGGGGCTCCAGTCTGGTCCTATTTGTCCTGGTTTGTGTCACAGGAACTTGCCCATTCTCACTGACTCCAAGAGCTGTGTCACTTTCGTCGAGCTTCTTCGTCTTCGTTATTATCCCATCCACATATTCCCCGCGATTTGCCCCCATTCAGGACTTGCCCCTCCCCAACGTCCCAGCACACCATATCGCTAATCTCTTTCGTCTGTCCTTTAAAAGGTTCCATTCCTAACCTCCGCCCTGTTTAGAGGCTCTGGGACCCAGCGATTCCCAGCCCGGGCCCGGTGGGTGTGCATGGGCTCCTAATCAGCGGGAAGCACGTTCTGCCCCGCGGAGGGCCAGGCACGGGGCTGGGCCGAGAGCAAGCACCGACCGTGGCCCAGCAGGTCTCGGCTGGGCCGGAACGTTTTGATTGCTAATATCCAACGTTGGTGTTCCCTCTATCTTAGACGGGAACACACTCATGCACGCACCCCACTGCATAGAGCTGTCTTTCCCTGCTTGCTGGGGGCGACACGTGTCACCCTGCTGCGGACCCCTCCCCACCTGGCGCTGCAGATGCCCCCAGGCCCTTCCGTCAGCAGGTTTCTTTCCAGATGTCCACCTGTATGCTGCCATCGGCCCACCTTACGCTTTGCAGGGTTGCTGTCCTTGCTTGTGAATGCTTCTGCGAGCTTTCTCTGAAGCGGCTGGGGGGTGAGGAATCTGCTGAGGAATGGCGCTTTATAAATCAAAAAATAATAATGCAGCGCGCTGGAGGCTGGAAACGGTTCAGTATCCCGCCGGGGCGGCAGCGGCGCGGCTAGTGCGTGGCAACACTGCCCTCTGGTGGCCAGCCCGAGCCAGCGCCAGAGGGTGCCGCGCCCGCTCCAGCAGCGCAGGTTCCTGAACTGTGCAGTTTTCCCACTAATCCCATAGAAACCTTAATTGAGCAATGAAAAGAAGCCCCCGGGATCAGTGAGGCCAGGAAGGAGCATACTAAAAAAATCCAAATAAAAATCTCATTTATTTAGAGTATGAATTTTTTTGGGTCCCCAGACAACAAGCCGAATTTCCGAATAATTCAGAGCTCACAGAAGCAGCTCAGACCTTTTAGGGCATTTTATAACGTTGCTTTTCATAAAGAAAACGCTTAAGCCA
>NW_007751562.1:1252-2097 GCF_000696425.1 Galeopterus variegatus | reverse complement strand
CTCCCCACCTGGACCTGCCGATGCCCCCAGGCTCTTCCGTTAGCAGGTTTCTTTCCAGATGTCCACCTGTATGCTGCCATCGGCCCACCTTACGCTTTGCAGGGTTGCTGTCCTTGCTTGTGAATGCTTCTGCGAGCTTTCTCTGAAGCGGCTGGGGGGTGGGGTATCTGCTGAGGAATGGCGCTTTATAAATCAAAATATAATCATGCAGCGCGCTGGAGGCTGGAAACGGTTCAGTATCCCGCCGGGGCGGCAGCGGCGCGGCTAGTGCGTGGCAAAACTGCCCTCTGGTGGCCCGCCCGAGCCAGCGCCAGAGGGTGCCGCGCCCGCTCCGCAGCCGGCAGCGCGGGTTCCTGCACTGTGCAGTTTTCCCACTAATCCCATAGAAACCTTAACTGAGCAATGAAAAGAAGTCCCCGGAATCAGTGAGGCCAGGAAGGAGCATACTAGAAAAATCAAAATAAAAATCTCATTTATTTAGAGTATGAATTTTTTTGGGTCCCCAGACAACAAGCCGAATTTCCGAATAATTCAGAGCTCACAGAAGCAGCTCAGACCTTTTAGGGCATTTTATAACGTTGCTTTTCATAAAGAAAACGCTTAAGCCATTGCCGTCTCTGTTAGTGGGGGTTACTGTTGATCAAAAATGCTTGTGAAACTCCCCCAAAGAAAGAGGAGTTTTTGTTTCTTTTGCATTAAGTAAAAAATACCATTGTTTTATATTTAATTATTCAGACCGTGTACTTTACATATAAGCCCAGAACTTAGGTTCTCTGTGAGACAAAAGCCTGGCTTGTGTTCATCCACGAACCCAGTGAGAACCCCACGAGGTGGGTGGAACATGT
>NW_007751562.1:0-1062 GCF_000696425.1 Galeopterus variegatus | reverse complement strand
TCCATCTCCAGGACTTTTCCATCTTCCCAAACTGAAGCTCTGTATCCATTAAACACCAACCCCACATTCCCCGGGCCCCTGGCAACCACCATTCTACTTTCTGTCTCTGTGAATACGACAAGTCTAGGAACCTCACATAAGAGGAATCATAAAGTATTTGTCCTTCAGTGACTGGCCTATGTCCCTTAGCATGATATCTTCAAGATTCATCCATGTTGTAGCACATGTCAGAATTTCCTTCCTGTTTAAGGCTGAATAATATTCCCTTGTACGGATGCACATTCTGTTCATCCATCCATCTGAAACTCGGGTTGTTTCCACCCTCTGGCTATTGTGAATAACGCTGCTGTGAACATGGGTGTGCACACATCTCTTCAAGACCCTGCTTTCAATTCTTTGGGGTCCATGCCCAGAAGAGGAATTGCTGGATCGTATGGTAACTCTGTTTTTCATTTTTTTGCAGAGCCTCTGTCCTGTGTCCACGGAGGTTGCGTCACTTTATAGTCCCACTGGTAGGGCCCAAGTATTCCAGTTTCTCCACGTCCTTGTCGGCACTTGTTGTTTTCTGGGTTTTGATAGAAGCGTCCTGACAGGCGTGAGGCGGTTCGGTTCCACCACCTCCTTTTGATTAACGTGACCGTCACGCCCTCTGCCGGCAGTTTTACAGAAAGGTGGTTTCTTCCTCTGGTCTCTCAGAAAAGAAAGCAGCTTAGTGGACGTGGCAGGTCAGGATCTACTCAGCACAGGCCTGAGACGCGACCCAGCCTCCCCAGGGACGCTCCCTTTCTCCTGCACGTCTCTCTCCTCCTCTGCCCCCACCAGCCCACCTCCCCAGTCCTCACCACCTAAGCAGAGCGGGAGTTAGCAGAGGAAGGACACCAAGACTCTGGGGAGCCTCGGAGACCATGCAGCCCGCGGCCTGGGTGTCTTCCTGGGTGGCAGCAGCCAGGCTGGACTGCGAGGCTCCAACACCCTAGACTCATCAGCCTCGTGGTCCAGCGCGCCCAGGGCTGGTGGCCGTCCCGATCAGGTGGGGTTCTCTGCTGATGTGCAACCACACAG
>NW_007751561.1:8399-9269 GCF_000696425.1 Galeopterus variegatus | reverse complement strand
TAATGAAATAATAGCAGAAAATTTCCCAGGTATAGGGAAAGTCACAGATCTTCAGATTTAGGAGGCCCACCAATCCCCAAACATAGCCAACCAAAAAAGGTCCTCTCTAAGACATATTATAGTCAAATGGACAAAACTCAAAGACAAAGACAGAATCTAAAAAGCTACAACAGAGAAGTGACAAGTCACCTATAAGGGAGCCCCAATCAGACTAACATCATCCTTTTCATCAGAAACTCTAAAAGCCACAAAAGAATGGGATGATATATTCAAAATGCTAAAGGACAAAAATTGCCAGCCAAGAATATTTGACCCAGCAAGTCTATCCTTCCAAAATAAAGGACTAATAATATATTTCTCAGACAAACAAGAACTGAGGGAGTTTGCTACCACATGACCAGCCTTATAAGAAATTCTCAAGGAAGTACTGAGTTTGCAACCTGAAAAACAACCATCACTGCCATGAATACTCAAGAAAGAACAAAACCTACCAGCAAAACAAAAATGCTAAAATAAACAAAAAAATAGTTTATCTAGCAACCCCAGAAACCACAGGAAAAGAGGGGAAATACTTAAGGAAGTAGGACAAGGCGAAAACTTAATGAATAATACCCCAAACTTAATGAATAATACCCCAAAAGCACAGTAACAAAAGAAAAAATAAACAAATGGGATTATATCAAACTAAAAAGCCTCTGCACCACAAAAGAAACAATAAACAAAGCATATAGAGAAGACAAACAGAAAATCAGAAAGAAAAGAATAAAAGGTACTTCAGACATCTAAATAAAAATCAATAAAATACTAGGAGTAAATCAACAGCTTTCAATAATAACTCTAAATGTAAAGGGATTAAATTTCCCACTCAAA
>NW_007751561.1:3751-7399 GCF_000696425.1 Galeopterus variegatus | reverse complement strand
TCTCTCTCTCTCTCTCTCTCTCTCTCTCATAGACAGACAGATAGATACATGGATACATAGATACACACACATACATGCATACATGAATATGTGTATATACATGTGTGTGTGTGTTGGTATGTCAGGGGAGAGAGCGAGTGTGCAATGTATCACTTTAGATTCGCGAAAAATATAAAACTAAATATGCTTTCACTTTCCAGGCTATTGTACCACAATCAACTATTTCCTATAGGCCATGCTTCTCTTTGGGTTTACATTTTCTTTTCAATGTGTTTTGCCTTAGCAATTAATTTACATATAACAATGATTTAAGTTTAATTCTAAGAGTAACCAGCTTTGAGAGTATTTTCTGTATTTTTTATAGAAAGATTACTCCATCCTTGATCTCTTAATTTTAAATTACCTCCTGGTATGTGGAGTGTCTCTTCCAACGTATGTCTCTGAACCCTTAGACTTTCTGTTGTCATCTCATATAACAAACAATTCGGCTAGATAGCTATTTCTTGGATCAGACAATTTTCTCCATCACAACTCAGTAGAATTTTTCTTTTATCTTTTGATGTTCTTGTTTTGCAGAGGAAAAGTCCAGGACCCACCTGATCATTGCTTCTTTGAGACTATTGTTTTCATTCTTATTTCCTCCTCTATAAAATTTCAAAATTGTCCTTGAAAAAATATAAGAATGTATTTAGGTGTAAGACTCTATTACTATTATTATTTTCTTGAATAGATGAATATATGTTCCACTTTTATATATTCTTATTATATAGTTTACTAATCTATGTTATTTTTCATTTGAAAAGCACTATTATGATTTTATCCTATCTAATAACTTCAGTCCTGTCTTTCTTCCTTTTTTTTTCTGCTTTCTAAGACAACTTCTCGATTTTAAAACATCTACCATTAATTTTATTTTCTACCATGTTATTTATTTCTTACAGTGAGATTTTTAATTCTTTTATATAATTTTCAGTATTTTTGCAGTCTTTTTTTCCTTTCAGTCAATATGTCTACCATCTCAGATTATTGTCTTTTTGTAGCTTATTGCCTTTTCATATCATTCTGATATCTTCTTGTGATTATATATCCTTATTTTCTATCTTAATGAGATAGCATCTAAAATTGACATGTACTTCCTGTGAAGCATTGTTTACAAGTGTATGCATTCATTTCCTCTAAGTCTTTAGAATAATATTATCATGTTATTCAGGTAAATTTTCAAGTAAGCCCACTTACTTTCCTTCTTTATACATCTTTAAACAAACAGCAAGTCAGAACTAATGATCACTTGGGTGTGAATGACTCTTTCCATCACCACTTTTATTTTCTTGGGTGCTGTTATTTTCTCTTTCCATATTTAAAATTGGGTTGACTTGGACAAACCTTAGCCAGGCTTCTACTGTCATCAAGTGCAGCTCTGCCAGACAGACACAGTGTCTTCTCTTACCTCCCCTGCCTGGTTCTGTGACTCTGAGGAGAATTTTTGTCTTAGGAAACTGAAAGGGTTTGAAGTCCTTCTTTAACCAAATCTGGCCTATGAAAAAATGTAATTCCTAGCACATGTACTATTTCCAGGTCATTCTCTGCAACAGCCCCTGCCTACACCATTGTATGTGAAATAACCACAGCATTGCTCCACTCCCTGCTTGCATTTGTAACTTATAGGCTCTAGTAAAGGAAAGTGAGGAGACAGTGAGCGGTAGCTGAGGGGAAAACCTGGCTCTGTCCACCTCAGAACATGGCATCTGCATCAAACAGGGTCAGCCCATCTCTGGTTGGTGCAGACCCTACACCCACACTAGACGCTGGTGGTAGGGATGGCTTGAGGCTACTTCCAATCCTTTTCCTATTAGCTGTGCTGATCAGACGTAGAGAGTAAAAGACAATTTATGCAACTATGGTTCTCAATGCAACCCGTAAGCTTCAGAGTCAATAAACCTTCTCCAGACTCTGAAAAACTGCTTAGTCATCATTAACAGTTTAACAGTTCAGTTCTGTACAGGTTCATAAAAATTCATCCAGAATCAATAAGAACCCAAGAGAGACATAATCAGAGATTCTGATAGATTCCAACTACTATTCCTGGTGTTCTAGGACCAAGCTTTATCTCCTTAAGACTCTCAATAACCACGTTTCTTCTGAACGCTATATTCCATGACCCATTATAGAAAAACAAAAAAATAAGAACACGTCTGGAAGTTTACATTCTTTTTGGTCCTTTCTGAGACCGGCCACACCGTGCTCAGCCAGTGAGCACTGTGAGCGCACCGGTCATCCCTATATAGGATCCAAACCCACGGCGGGAGCACTACTGCACTCCCAGCGCCACACTCTCCCGAGTGCGCCACGGGCTCGGCCCATGGAAGTTTACATTCTTATGAATTCAAGAGTGAGCCAGAAACAATGTAGAGCTGAGATCTTAAAGACTGATCTGAGCATGAATGACTCATGACTACCTCAAGTTCAATGCTCCCTCCTCTTGCTCATGATATTACAATGAAAACAAGCATGTGTAAATGAAGAGTATTCAGAATGCAGCAACACGTGTACTAGTTATCTTAACCCACCTTTGGGAAGGTACACAGGAAATACTCAGAGGGTTTATATAAGAGACAATGAATTTAGATACTTGCAGTTTTAAAAGGTACTAGGTTCATGTGTTCAGGAGTTTCTTGGGTAAAGTATACCTGTTATTACTTCTGCTGAATTTGGTAATACTGAATTTGTAAATAATCTGAAGGTCTAAATCTTTTGTGTATCATGCTATCTCCCTAATCTCTGTATGGAAAGGAACCCTATGTAAAAAAGAGGTTAGTGAGGCCACGGTGTCACTATCCATCCAGTCTGACAAATGAAACTCACATAATCCTAGACTCCTGAATTAATTCTTTACCCCATGCAAAATTAATCATTAAATCCTGTTAATTCAACCTCAGAGAATTCTGTGAATTCCTCCCTACATCACTACCTCACACATCCATATAGACTTTATTCATTGACTCTACCCAAATTTGAAAACTCTTTATTTCTTCTCATATGAATATAAAAGTCTCCTGCTGGTCTTATTCCAGGGGTTCTCAAGTTTGGCTGCATATTAGAATTATCTGGAATGCTTTAAAAAAATGATCATGTATGGGTGAACTCTGTGTTAAATAAATTATATCTCAATAAGGCTGATTTAAAAATCTGCATGCATAAACTATACCCCAGACCAATTAAATCAGTATCTCTGGAGGTCTGGCCCTAGCACTGGAATTTTTAAAAACACTACAAATGATTCTACTGAGTAGCCAGGGCTAAGAGTCACTGCTCTAGTCATACATCAGTAGCTTCCAAACTGGGATTATCAGAATTGTCTGGGTACCTTTTTGAAATGCTGAAGCCTGTACACAATTTCTATAGCCTCCTTGCACCCCAGCCCCAGCTTCTGATTCATTAGTTCTGAGTTACTGTTAAAAAATAGAATCAAAAATAAAAATATACTGCCAGGTGATTCTGCTGATTGTCAGATGGGTACCACTTCATTACAGTAGGCTGCCCACCTAAGCATGCTGGTGCTTCCTACAACAATGCTTCTCAAATGTTAAAGTGCCTACAAATGACCAGGGAATCATGTTAACATGCAGAATCTGATTGTGTATGTCTGGG
>NW_007751561.1:0-1980 GCF_000696425.1 Galeopterus variegatus | reverse complement strand
AGACTCAACATAATTTCGAGGTGTTGAGAGGCTCTGCTCCAAGACATCTTCTGTTCAATTGACAATGAGAACCCTACAATGTCAGCAGCAGAGAGAAAAAGAAGAGACATCACCTACAAACAGAGGGTTCAGAGATCTTTGGTGTTACAAATGATGGGGAAATAAAAGAAGAAAGTGCAAGATAGATTAAAAGGTCAGGGACACATTTCTGGGTGCTGTGCATTTGAACAGGAAGTAGAACACGTGTTAATGAAAGCGGGCTACAGCTGTATTGCTGACTAAAATGCACACATATGGCTAATGGCACATATTCTGAATAATCAACAGAAAAGGAAATGTTTTGCTTCTGAGACAACAAAATTAGGGNTTTTTAAAAACACTACAAATGATTCTACTGAGTAGCCAGGGCTAAGAGTCACTGCTCTAGTCATACATCAGTAGCTTCCAAACTGGGATTATCAGAATTGTCTGGGTACCTTTTTGAAATGCTGAAGCCTGTACACAATTTCTATAGCCTCCTTGCTCCCCAGCCCCAGCTTCTGATTCATTAGTTCTGAGTTACTGTTAAAAAATAGAATCAAAAATAAAAATATACTGCCAGGTGATTCTGCTGATTGTCAGATGGGTACCACTTCATTACAGTAGGCTGCCCACCTAAGCATGCTGGTGCTTCCTACAACAATGCTTCTCAAATGTTAAAGTGCCTACAAATGACCAGGGAATCATGTTAACATGCAGAATCTGATTGTGTATGTCTGGGAAGGGCCTAAGATTCTGCATTTCTAATAAGATCCCAGATGATACTGATACTACTGATCCCTGTACAACACTTTGAGTGGTGGGGTCCTTGATCTCTTAGAAATGCAATTTAACACAAAAACTCATTCTCAACTAATAAGGCTTAAAGACTCTGGCTTTCTCAGCCTCCCTCTAGTTCTCCAGTGTATGATTCCAAAGACTTTTTAAAAATGCCCGACTACTTTATATTCAACAGCAGTTGGAGGGAGGCAGTTTCCTATTTATCTCTAGTGTAAACATTTTTTTCCGTTCTTTAGGGGGCTGGCTGGTTAGCCCAGTTGGTTAGAGTGCAGCCTTGTAACACCAAGGTCAAGGGGTCAGTTCCCTCTACCAACCAGCTGCCAAAATAAAAAAAAAAGAAACTTCTTTAAAATTACCTCTACTCTCTTTTTTCATTTCTCAGCAGATAATGAAAAAAAAAATGTTTTCTACTTAGTACTTGGATTAATTGGATGAACCTAGCCACAGAGATAATTTCTAGAAATATATTACTATAATGTGAAGTAATAAGACAACCAAGCTGTTTTTACCATTTTCACCTTACTTTCTTCAGATTTAATCACAAATGCTACTTCCTCCAGGAAGCCTTCCCTGACTGTGCTTGCTCAAAATAACTTTTGCTTCTGTGAACTTGTATTACCCTCTGTCTACACCAGATAGCCCTTGATTACATACAGCTGTGATGTCATGCATGTGGCATTCAAGCACCAAGGTCTTGCCCCATCCACTAAGATTTGCAGATCTAAAGGGCTGGCATCTTCTTTGGCTCAACACTGAGCCATTACACAAGGACTCAACTTGAAATTATCAACTCATTCGTTAGATAAATTGTACTTGCTGACATCCATGTATATCCATCCATAAATTCCCAAAATTGTCAGGCTGCAATGGGCCAAAAACTCATTTATATCTGTATTTTTTCCTCTTCTATTCAGAAACAGAACCAAGCCATACTGGAAATTGCACCCTCTGATTCTTTCTTTAAAATCTGCATGTACTGAGACTCTAGATGAACCCCAAGTAATCTATTCAAAGATGACCCATGATGACTACCAAAGATTATTTAGAAAATATTAGAGCTGATTAAGGTTTGTTATGCCTCCAAGGTGATGAGACCAGATAGACTCAACATAATTTCGAGGTGTTGAGAGGCTCTGCTCCAAGACATCTTCTGTTCAATTG
>NW_007751560.1:8364-9269 GCF_000696425.1 Galeopterus variegatus | reverse complement strand
CAAAAGTGGTATATTTATGTCTTCTCAGCCTTTAGCTTCCTCAGTCACTCTGCAAATTTAACATCAATTAAAGTTCTATTCCTTGGTATCTCTCCTTTCTTGATTTTAATAGCTTGAAATTGGTTACAGGATTCTTCCATGTATGATCATAGCTTGATGGTCCTGATATAGGAGATACTCAGTTTCCCTGGGCTCAGGTTTCAGGACATGCCTGTGGGTTTCCAGCCACTCTCTGAGGTCTCAGGCCCCTTCCTCTGGGCTCACCCCTAGAGGAAAGTTACTGTTACCAATTAAACCTGTTTTCAGCACCAACAGGGGGAAAATAGACCACAAGGAGCTGGCTTATGCAAGTCCGGTGGCCAGGCATACTCAATAGAGAGCACAGGACATTGTTGAATGTGTGTGGTGCACGTGACAGGATTTGACCAAGGAACATGCTCCAGGAAGACACCAACTGAGCCTGTGCAAGACTGAATGTTACATAACTGGGTACCACCCCTTTAATTGAATGTTCATTAGATAGAGAAACTATAAAAGCCTAATCCCAGCTGAAGGCGGGGTTGTTACCCACTTTTCTAGAGACAACCTGCACTACTCTGGCTGAGGTGTGTATACTTTACTTTGTATCAAAGGCACTTTCAGCAACCAGCTGCTCAGTCTATTGAGCCAGCCTACATTCTGTACTGAAACTTCAAGTATGTTTTTCTTGTTTTCATGTTAAACTTGATGTTTGTACTGAACTTTTGTGTTAAACTTGGTATGGGCCCTGCTCAATCTCTAGGGCTATGCCACACTCTCTCAGTGGAACCTGTGTTTCTTATCTATTATACTAAACTTGTTCTCACTATCTGCTGTGACTCTGCCCTTGAGTTATTTCATGTGGTAGAGTCAAGAACCTGGTAAGA
>NW_007751560.1:0-2946 GCF_000696425.1 Galeopterus variegatus | reverse complement strand
GATGCCTAAGAAACAACCTATTGACAGGAGATAAAGGAATGCTAGTAAAAGCTTTTCTATTCTATTCCAATCTTTTGGGGCAACTGCTGTCAGTCCTATGGCAAATAGCAAGACAAGCAATATAACAAAAGATTAAGGCAAGCGGTGACGTATGCTTATCATTTCATAAGAGTTCATCAGTGTACTTGCTATGTCCCATGGCAGCAGAATCCTCAGGCTTAAGCTGTCCGTAGATTGGTCAGCTTCCAGTGTGACCAAAGCAGGGCAGTGATGGTTTGCAGAACACCTCTAGAACCGGACCTGGAATGGGTCAGAGGGATCAGCCTTCATGGATCATGAGGTGGCGTCATCTAGGAAGGCTGCCTGTTTCACCTGTGTATGGTGGATCCAGAGAGTCAGACCTGCAACTTTAACTGCAGTACGGGTGGTTAGTACAATTATGTGCAGCCCCATCTTTAAAGGAGCCTTTTTCCAATCTTTTACCCACACTGTCACTGTGTTGAAACTGATGAGCCCAACTTCCTAAAGGGATGGGAGTTCATTCTAAAACTGTCTTGACTATTTGCTTGAAAGTCCTGGCCAGTGACTGCAAGTACTGTGACATCGCTACTTCCCCCAGTTGGTGAGGGTTCCCCTGCAGTCTAGCTACAAGTGCGAGTGGTCTCCCATACATGATTTTAGAAGGGGAATGTCCTGTTGCTCCCATCATACATTGGGCCTGTAGCGAAGCTAAGGGAAGCATGTCTACCCAGGGTAGCCCTGTCTCTCTTTTATTTTTTTTTCTTTTTGTCTTTTATCGTGACCGGCAACGGATCGCAACCCTCAGTGTCGCGCCCGTACTGGACCGGGACCGGCAACGGTATCGCAACCCTCGGTGTTGCTCCCGCACCTCACTCAGCCAGTGAGCGGCCGGTCTGTATGTGGCGGGAGCGCTGCCGCACTCCCAAGCGGCGCACTGTAGCAGTGCGCCACCGGGCCGGCCCAGCCCTGTCTCTTGACTAGCTTAGCTAAAGTATGCTTTAGGGTCCAGTTCATGTGTTCCACTTTCCCTGAGCTCTGTGGTCGGTGTGCTGTGTGAAGCTTCTATCTTATCCCCAGCATTCTGGCCAGTCCTTGAATAACCTCTGTAACTATTGTTGCCCCATTTTCTGACCCTATAGTCAGAGGGAGCCCGTACCTTGGGACCACTTTTCTTAAAAGGGCCTTTGTGACCTCTTGGGCTTGTACAGACCATGTGGGCAATGCCTTAGTCCATCTAGTGAAGGTGTATATCATCACCAGCAAGTACTTATAGCCTCTGCAGGACTTTACTTCAGTAAAGTCCACTACCAGGTCCTTGAAATGTGATGTCCCAACTGGCTGGATTCCAAGGGCTGGCCAGGGTCCTTGTTTGGCATTGTTTTGGATGCAGGTTGGGCATTGTGATCCGGCCTGGGCACAAAGAGAGGCCAATTTTGGGACGAAATAGTAGCAACTCAGCATGGTTTCCAGAGCTGTCTTTCCCCACTGTGTCAGTTTGTGATATTTCAGGACTAGTCGGTGGGCTATTCTCACTCAGCCAGTGAGCGGCCGGTCTGTATGTGGGATCCGAACCCTCGGCGGGAGCGCTGCCGCACTCCCAAGCGGCGCACTGTAGCAGTGCGCCACCGGGCCGGCCCAGCCCTGTCTCTTGACTAGCTTAGCTAAAGTATGCTTTAGGGTCCAGTTCATGTGTTCCACTTTCCCTGAGCTCTGTGGTCGGTGTGCTGTGTGAAGCTTCTATCTTATCCCCAGCATTCTGGCCAGTCCTTGAATAACCTCTGTAACTATTGTTGCCCCATTTTCTGACCCTATAGTCAGAGGGAGCCCGTACCTTGGGACCACTTTTCTTAAAAGGGCCTTTGTGACCTCTTGGGCTTGTTCAGACCATGTGGGCAATGCCTTAGTCCATCTAGTGAAGGTGTATATCATCACCAGCAAGTACTTATAGCCTCTGCAGGACTTTACTTCAGTAAAGTCCACTACCAGGTCCTTGAAATGTGATGTCCCAACTGGCTGGATTCCAAGGGCTGGCCAGGGTCCTTGTTTGGCATTGTTTTGGATGCAGGTTGGGCATTGTGATCCGGCCTGGGCACAAAGAGAGGCCAATTTTGGGACGAAATAGTAGCAACTCAGCATGGTTTCCAGAGCTGTCTTTCCCCACTGTGTCAGTTTGTGATATTTCAGGACTAGTCGGTGGGCTATTGAGGAACCATCAGTCTATGATCTGGGAGCTCCCAACATCCTTGAGGGGTTTTAATTCCACCTTCTTTCTCTGCTCATTGAGCCTCTGCTTTTGTGTACTTTACCTGTTGTGCCTTCTCTGGCACCAGCATGATTTTGGCAGTTTCCTTTAGGCTTTTGCAGGCTCTGTTTGGGTGGCTGTTCTTTTGGCCATCTGATCAGCCAACCGATTTCCTTCACTGATCCTGTCAGTGCTCTTTTGATGTCCTTTGCCGTGTAGGCTCCCAAACTGCCTCAAGGAGCTGGAGAATTTCTTCCTTGTTTTTGGTCATTTTTCCTCCTGCCATTAGCAGACCCCTTTCTTTGTACAGGGCCCCATGGACATGCAATTTTGCAAAGGCATATTTAGAGTCAGTGTAAATGTTGACCCACTGTCCTTTTGAAAGTCTGAGTGCCTGGATAAGTACCCATACCTCTGCCCATTGTGCTGACCAACCCTAGGGCAAGGACTTTGCCTCTGTAACTTCTTTATGAGTTGCTACTGCATATCCAGCTCTTTGTTGTCTTTCCTCAATGTAACTGCTCCCAACTGTGAACAGTTGCATGTCTGGGTCAGTCAAAGGCAAGTCTATCAAATTAGGCCTGCTGGAGTATATTTCATCTATCAGTTCTTCACAGTCATTGTCTGGGGAGCTGGACTCAGCAGGTAGGATTGTGGCTGGATTCAGAGTCCACACTGTTTCA
>NW_007751559.1:9067-9269 GCF_000696425.1 Galeopterus variegatus | reverse complement strand
TCTTTCTTTTTTATAGTAGCCAGTCTAACTGGAGTGAGATGATATCTCAGTATGGTTTTGATTTGCATTTCCCTGATGATTAGTGATGATGGGCATTTTAAAAATATACTTACTGGCCTTTTGTAAGTCTTCTTTTGAGAGATGTCTATTCAGCTCCTTTGCCCATTTTTTTTTTTTTTTTTTTTTTTTTTTTTTTTTTTTT
>NW_007751559.1:3131-3364 GCF_000696425.1 Galeopterus variegatus | reverse complement strand
CCTTTGGATATATATGCAGCAGTAGAATTGCTGGATCATATGGCAGTTCCATCTGTAGTTGTTTGAGGAACCTCCATACCGCTTTCCATAATGGCTGCACCAACTTACTGTCCCACCAATACAGTGTAAGAGGGTTTCCCTTTATCCACATCCTCACCAGCATTCGTTATTATCTTTCTTTTTTATAGTAGCCAGTCTAACTGGAGTGAGATGATATCTCAGTATGGTTTTGA
>NW_007751559.1:0-1165 GCF_000696425.1 Galeopterus variegatus | reverse complement strand
ATATTGGTCTATAGTTTTCTTTTTTTATTGTATCTTTGTCTAGTTTTGGTATCAAGGCGATGCCAGTCTCATAGAATGAGTTTGGGAGAATGGCCTCTGTTTAAATTTTTTGGAATAGTTTGAAGAGAATTGTTATGAATTCATCTTTAAAGGTT
This sequence comes from Galeopterus variegatus, assembly GCF_000696425.1. NCBI lineage: Eukaryota > Metazoa > Chordata > Mammalia > Dermoptera > Cynocephalidae > Galeopterus > Galeopterus variegatus. The sequence goes on along the minus strand of NW_007751559.1, from coordinate 1,010 downwards.
TGGTGGAATTCAACAATACAGCCATCTGGTCCTGAACTTCTTTTCACTGGGATACTGCTGATTATTGCTTCAGTCTCATTGTTTGTTTTCCATCTGTTCAGGTTTTCTATTTCTTCTTGGTTCAGTCTTGGTAGTTTTTTTTGTGTCCCGATATTTACCCATTTCCTCTAGGTTTTCAAATTTGTAGGTGTATAGTTGATCCTAATAGTCCCTAATGATTGTTTGTATTTCTGCAGTATTGGTTTTAATGTCTCTTTTTTCATTTCTAATTTTTATTATTTGGGTCTTCTCTCTTTATTTTTTAGTTAGTCTAGCTAATTGTCTATTTTATTTATATTCTTGAAAAACTTACTGTTTCATTGATCTTTTGTATCATTTTCTTTTTGGTCTCTATTTCATTTAGTTCTGCTCTGATCTTGATTATTTCTTTCCATCTACTATTTTTGGGATTGATAGTTCTTGTTTTTCTTGTTCGTTGAGGTGTAGCATTAGGATGTTTATTTGAAACTTTCTATTCATTTGAAGTAAGCATTTATTGCAATTAACTTCCTTCTTAGCACTGCTTTTGTAGCATCCCACTGGTTTTGGTATGATGTATCTTTATTTTCATTAGTTTCAAGAATTTTTTTGATTTTCTATTTAATTTCTCTTGAACTCATGTGTCATTCAGGAGCAGGTTGTTTAATTTCCATGTGTTTCTATAGTTTCCAGAGTTTTGCTTATTAGTGATTTTCAGTTTTATTCCATTGTAGTCTGAAAAGATTCTTGAAATGATTTCAATTTTTTTGAATTTGTGGAGACTTGATTTGTGACCTAACATATGGTCTATCCTGGAGAATGTTTCAGGTACTGATGAGAAGAATGTATATTCCATGGTTGTTGGAAGAAATGTTCTGTAGATATCTGCCAAGTCCAATTGGTCTAAAGTATTATTTAAATCTGTGTTCCTTTGTTGATTTGTTGCCTAGATGATCTGTCCAATGTTGAGAGAGGGGTGTTCAGGTCCCCAA
>NW_007751558.1:5870-9270 GCF_000696425.1 Galeopterus variegatus | reverse complement strand
CAGAGGACATGAAAGTCCTAGATGGCCTAAACAGAAATATCCAATATTTGGTTTCTAATTTATAAGTAAGTTTGGTAAATGTATTGCTTCAATTTATTTTTTTAAAAAGGAATGTAGATGGGCATTAAAAGTTTCCTTGTAAGAGAAAAACAGAGGACGGTTTGAGTCAGGGATGATGCAGGAGCTTTCTGCATGTCACTCCAGGGCTCTGTTCTCTGACACAGCAACAGGGTGAGGGGCCCAGGGTCAGCATGGAATTCCCCAAATGGGTTTCCGCATGTCTCCCTCCATGGAACTTTCCAGAGTAGTCAGTAGGATTCTTGAGTCTGCACCTTCCGTAGAGGCTTCTCATTCCTACAACTATCTAGTAGACATACACTGTAGATGTGAACAATGTACCTAATTAAATGTTTACAAACTACGTTTACATCATGTTCTCCCAATGCTGCTCAATTTTTTATCAGGTTAAAGGCATCTTCCACAACCCTGTCGTTCAAGTCAGAAATGCTCATCACCTCCATATGGAATCATTCCCTACATCATGTCAATTCCCTGTCTTTAAGGTTTCAAATCTCTTCTTCCTTTTCAGTGGATGTTTGCTCAGGACCCAAACACTTTATTGCCTCCAGAAAGGCTGGCCTTGCTGAGGACAATAGAAATACTTGATTTTAGTTTTCTGACATTTGGAAATCTCAGTTCAGAGGAAGAAGAAGTCTTAGAAGAGAGAGATTTAAAACCAAAGGAAGAGTGTGGAGGAAAAACCCCACTGTTGGGAGAATTTACAACCAACATATTTCTTTACTGTTCCTTTATGCTCTAAGTACATAGAATGTGAGAAAGGGCATATATTATAAATGAGGGTTGGCAAGGAATATTTATTCCTTCTGCCTGTGGGAATTTTACCTTGCAATAGAAATAAATGTGATAATGTAGGAAAAGAGATAAACACAATGCAAAATTATATGTACGCAAAAATCAGAAGACATATGGTTATCACTGCTAATATTTTCATTAGTGTAAAGAAATGTGAGAGTAAGCTGGGGAAAAAATTGAAAAGAACAAAGAGAGGGGAACACAATCAGTAATTCTTATTACCTATTAAATATTTTAATAATTCATAATAATTTTTTCATTACCTTATATTTTTTGTTATTATTAAACTATACAGATCTTCAAACTATATAGTTAGCTTCTTGGACATAGAACTCTACTCTATAATCCTTGTTAATATGAGGCAGAATGGGTTAGATCTTTCATTGAGAATTTGAATCAGAACTGATGAAATATCACTTTGCTTTGTTGACAGATGTACATGAAGGAGAGGAATGGGTTTAAATTTTTAACTCTATGTGTCCTGTGTGTTGAGTTTCAGCCTAGGAAATATAATTTGAAAAGTTTAGTTATTATTCTTAAAATCTCTTGTAACAAAGCCATGCTCATGAAAGTAAGAAATATAATTTACAACCCATCAGGAAATAAAATTTTTAACTTTCAGCCTAATGGCAGCCTCATAGGAATTACATTGCTACCACCCTAGCTATATGGTCACTGCATTCATATTATACATTATCATCTCATTTCAGTATGGCTGGCCACCCTAGCTATCCATTTGCTGATGAGTATTGATGCAGTGGACGTCTCAGATGCTGGTGACTGGACACGTCCCTTCTGCTTAAAGCCCTGCGGCTCAGCAACTCATGCTCAGCTACAACTAAGCCCACAGGTCAGCAATGAAAGGCACTAAATTTATGTCACTTCCTGAAGGAAAAACAAATAAAGTTGTTTTCCCTAAAGTTTTTACCTACTACAGGGTCTATTATTGCATATTTTGATTCCTTCTGAATAATTAGTGCTAAAAGCTGTGATTGGCCGAGAAATTTGAGAGTTGGTGGATGAGAGATGATAGCAGCCATTCTATAGACACTTCTGGGGTACAGGTGGGTAGAGTTTTCAGCTTCTAGAGAAATAGCAGTTATTAAACATTTATCAGTCAGCATTTCTGTAATCCTTCCAGGGACAAGAAAACACATTGTGTTTAGCCTAGAAGGGGAGGCACTTATTGAAAGGATGACCAACAATCCAAGGCTCCCTTCCAGCCACACAAGAATCAGAGCTCCAGGGACCAGGGAATGAGGGATCCCAGTGGGAGGGCTGGCCAGGGGAGTGGGAGGGAACCAGCCTGGAAGGATGATTAGGAGTCAGACAGGGGAAGGATGAGGAGGAGGAAGTTGAACACAGCTCTGCTTGGGAAATATTTGCTAAGGCTCTTTTATATTTATATTTTATGCAAAAAGGATAATATCTGCAATGTTTTATTTGAAACCCAGAGCTCAGAGTCGGGTCTGGACCACCTGTGTACCCAGGAACAGCAGGGACCCTGAGGGCTGATGTGAGGTAGGAAATCAATGCAACAATTGATCAAACCCTCCTGAACATCAACTCCACATTTATCAAATTTTCTTAGGTTCAAAAACACATGATTAATTTCTTACACCTGATCCTTTTAAATGTTTCAAATGTAAAACAGATTTACAAATATAAAACACAAATTATCCTGAGTGTATTTATATAATTGTGTAATTAATTTTAACGTGGTACACAGTATATGCAATTAATAAAAATATCCAAATTTTCAAAAAAATTTGAAAACCATGTACATAAAATAAGACAATGCTTTCAAACTTTGTTAACCTTTAGGAACATCTTTTACAAATACGTACGACTGTTTTGCCTAGTTCTTAGGTGTACAAATTTAATCAGCTAATTGTGAGGAACTAAATTTGTATTTCAGACTACTTTCCTGAAAAGATGAGACCATGTCAGGGAATTTGTCAAAAATCTTTGAGACTGACAGTTTTTCAGGACCCAGGTAGACTTTACACAGTTATACCCTCAACTGTTTCTACTCTTATTGACACCTTAACCACATCGAAGAGGCTATTGAGAGCCTTGCTCTCCAGCTGAGATGTGCTCAACCAACTTTTGCAGACCATAGTCTTTCCAGCAATGATTTACTCCTTAAAACCAGGAGGAAGCCACATATTTGCAGTGCCCTAGGGCAATTTTTTGGACTGTTTTCTGTCTTCACACACTCCCGTGATGATCTTAGATATTCTCATGGCTTTAAATGCCAGATCTATGCTGAGAAACCCCAAATCAATATCTCCAGCTCAGCTTTCTCCCCAAAACGATAAAATATAATAGCAATTGTCTCTCTACATCTCCACATGAGCGTTTAAAGAACATCTTACACTGAACACACCTCAAACAAAGCTTGTGTAAACCCCTGCCATCCTGCTCCACCAAAACTTTTTCATTCAAGGAAGTGATTATTTCACATCTTGTAAAGTAGGATGACGTAAATATCAAGGACAAATGGACATGATTTTTTTTAAAACAT
>NW_007751558.1:0-5454 GCF_000696425.1 Galeopterus variegatus | reverse complement strand
ACAAAGCTTGTGTAAACCCCTGCCATCCTGCTCCACCAAAACTTTTTCATTCAAGGAAGTGATTATTTCACATCTTGTAAAGTAGGATGACGTAAATATCAAGGACAAATGGACATGATTTTTTTTAAAACATGGGTGTCAAGTGTGTGAAATGCTAAAGAAAGAATGCAAATTTCTTTAGCATGTACAATATTTCTTATTTCGAGGTGGGAAGTAATCATTAGGGTGGTCATTTACAAATACTAATTCTGCTACAGTTCTCATTTAAATTCCTCAACAATTAATTTTTAGTAAGTTTAATGTTCAAGACAATATGTAGGAGCCATGAAAAAAATAACAATGAACAGAACAGAAAATATCTTCTCTCAGGGAAATTTTTCCACTGGAGGGAATGCACAACAAACCAATAAAAATGTAGAACGAAGAGTGGGATGCATGATGACAAGTGCCATGAAGGAAGATAGAGCAGGGAAAAGGGACAGGGAATGAACAGATGTGGGAAGAATAAGATTTTAAATACCATGGACAGAGAAATCTAATTTCCTCGATGTGGGGGATAGATGATTCAGTAGTCTGAGCAAAGAGGGATTTAGGCAGAGGAAACATGACGTCCAATGTCAGGGAAGATGAATGTCCCAGCTCAAGAAGACAGAGAGAGAATCCACCCTTTCTCTGCCTTTCTGTTCTCTTCAGGCCCTCTACAGATTTCAGCAAGTCCTCCCACACCTGCAGGGACAGATCTTCTTTTCACAGTCTACTAATTATGATGCTAATCCCTTCCTGAAACACTTTTATAGACACAGAAATAATCTGTTACAAGCTATTTCAGCATTCTTTAACCCAGTCAAGTGGACACATCAAATTATCCATCACAGTTGGAAAGGCAGAAGGAGGCAAACTAGCCAGGAGGCTCTTGTAAAAATCTGAGTGAGAGACAAGAAGACCTGGATGAGGATAACTGTAGAGCTGATGACAAATAGTGGACAGATTTTTAACAGTGAAGATGGTGGGCTTTACTCAGTGATTACACATAGAATATGAGAAAATAAAAGTAGGTAAAAGAGACTACAAAATTCTGCTGTTTAGGACTACAAGAATGCAGTTGACAAAGTACCAAGACTGGGAAAATTGAGGTAGAGTGGGATTGCAGAAGGTTTAATGGAGTTTTGTCTGAGGCATGTTAAGTGTGAGGTGTCCGTCAGAAACTCACAAGGGAATGTGGAGTAGACAATTTGATATTTTGTTCTGGAGTTTAGGTGGAAACACTGAGCTGGAGATATTGATGTGAGGATTCTCAGCTGAGAAGTGGTATGTAAAGCCAAAAGAATATCTAAAATTATCAGGGGAGTGAGGGAAGATAGAAAACAGTCCAAGAAATTGCCCTGGAACACTCCAAGTTTATGGCCCGCTCTAGTTTCAAGGGATGAATCATTTCAGGAAAGACTGTGTGTGAACAACTTGGGTGGACACTTCTGGGCTGAAGGCCATGGCTTGAGAGAGCCTCTTTGGCAGGACAAAGGTGGCCACAAAAATGAGAACAGTTGAAGACACGAGTGTTGAAAAGCATGCCAGGTCCTAAACTGTCAGTCTCAAAGTTCAGTAGCCCATGACGAAGTCCCAAGTTTTCAACAAATTGTTCTGTAATGAAACTGTGGTTCCTCATGATGAAAGGAGTAACTTTGTATGCCTTAAAAGTATACATAATAAGTGTTCATCTTTGCAAAAGTCGTTCCTAACATTTAACAAATTTTGTAAGCATTGTGCTATTTTGCTATAACTTATCAAAAGACTTTTGAAAAATTAGGAGAATTTGTTTTTTGTATTTATTAGTCATTTTAGCATTTGTTTTACAAAAAAAATATTTAATGGCTTGTAATTATTTTATGTTTTATATTTCAGCTTTTCTTGTTTTGTGAAATATTTTAGGGGATCAACTATTAAAAAATGATCATTTGCTTTTTAAGCTGAGAGAACTTGAAATAAAGATGATTTTAAAGTTCAGGGGAATTGGTTTTAACAATTGGACCTGTGATTTCCTGCCCCACAGCAGGCCTGCAAGTTTTCTGCTATTACTGGGCACACATAGGTGGTCCAGGCCTGACCCTTAGCTCTACATTTTGGATAAAACCTTGTAGAAATTTCTCTTTTATGCACCAACTATAAATAAGGAGTCTTAACAATTACATCCCAAGAAGAATTGTGTTCAACTCACTCCTGCTAAACCTACCCCATATCTGACTCCTAATCTTCCTTCCAGGCTGGTTCCCTCCCACCTCCCTGGCCAGCCCTTCCAATGGAATCCCCCATTCATAGGTCCCTGGAGCTCTGATCCTTGAGATGCTGGAAGGGAGCCTTGGATTATTGGTCATCCTTTCAATACGTGCCTCCCCTTCCAGATTAAATACAATGTGTTTTCATGGACCTGGAAGGGCTAAGAACAAACTAACTGATAAATACTTGATTCCTGCTACTTCCCCAGCCCCATTTCAGAAACGTCTATAAAATGGTTTTTACCATCTCCCACCTTGCACTTCCAATCATCTACACAAATCCTGTTTCTATGTAACTGCCCATTCTAAGGAGACATGGTAAATTTCAGATCTGGAACAAAGTAAGAACCCTTTGACCCTTGGACATCAAATTCTCCCAGAAAGCATGAATTGAGGTAAGCCTAATACTAAAACCACATTTATTCTTTAACATTCATACTCAGCATGATGTCGTGAGTTTTATAATCTATACTTTCTAAGTGAGGACACTTACTCCTTGACTCCAAGGTGTTAAAAAGTAACTTAGAACACAGACCCACACACAGAATAGGTTTGTTTAAACACTTGTTAGAGCAGAATCAGGACAGTGAAGCAGACTCGGATATGGTCAATCACAAGGTCAGCTCTATGTTCTCCCAAAAGTTCCTGAGTGTTGATTTCATCCACCGGTATCTTCTGTATCTATGCTCCTGGTCAAGATACATAAAAGCAAACGTGCCAAGACAAAGTCCTCAGGCATTCAAAAACTACAGACATTCATCTTCTCCTTATCTTGGACATCATGTCTCCTTTGCCTAAAACGCTCTTTGCTCAGATTACTGCATGATTTGTCTCCACTTTTTCAGGAAATCAGATTTCCCTTACCATGGTATTTTAAATCTTATTCTTCCCACGTCCAACCATTCCCTGTCCCTTTCCCCTGCTCTATCTTCCTTCGTGGCACTTGTCATCATGTGTCCTTCTCTTTGTTCTATGTATTTTTGGTTTATGTGCACTCCCTCCACTGGGAATAAGTTACATGAGAGAAGATACTTTCTGTTCTTTTTGTTGTTATTTTGTTCATAGTTCATACACATCTTAAACATTAAACTTAATAAAAATTCATCATTGAATAAGATACACTTTCATAGAATTTCTGAATATTTAACACTGACGTCATCACAGAACCTTCTCCAACACACACAGATGAGACTGAGGACATGTGACCTCATGTTCTTTTTCTACTTCATGTGTTCTGTCCTTGCATTACAGTTAGTTTTTAACTTTGTATTGATTTCAAGCTGCTAAATTTGTGGGAATTTGTTAGGCAACATGGGACGACTTAGCTAGGTCCTCTGCTCAAGTTCTTTTATAGTCTGTGATCGTGGTATCAGCCAGGAATTTGATCTCATCCAAAGGCTTCATAGGGGATAGATCTGCTCCCAAGCACAGGTACTTGTTGGTAGAATTCAGTTTGTTGCAGCTGTTGGAATAGGGCCTCAGATTTAGCTGGCTGTGACTGGGAGCTGTCCTCAGGACCTGGCCGCAGGGGTCTCTCCATCATGACTGCTCACTTCATCAATGTGCAAGCTGAGCAGGCAAGCTTGCAAGACTAAAGTCACAGCCTAGCATGACCTAATGTCAGAAGTGATCCCTTTACTTCTGTACTCAAAATCGAGAATACAAGAATGCACAGGGATCATACTAGGAGCAGGGTATCATTGGTGGCCATCGTGGAATCTGGTGACCACTTCTTTGATGGATCATGTGCTGCTTGAAGCCATCTCCTCTCAGTAGTTTTTGAGAAATCTTAGGAATGGAAGATGTGCCAGGAAAAAAGGCATATCTTTCCCATTACAAAGGGTAGGTAGATATTGGAAACTAAAAGCTAAAAGGCGTGATATCAAACCTTGAAAATACCTTAGGACATCTTCTTTTCCTTACATAGTTGTCCTATAATTGTGATTTTAAAAAAATAACATAAGTTTACCCTCCTAACCATTTTTAGTGTACAGTGTACACTAGTGTGAAGTATATTTTCATTATCATGCAACAGATCTACAGAGTTTTTTCCTCTTGCTAATCTGAAAATCCATACCCATTAAGCAATTCTTCATTTTCCTCAATCCCAGCCCCTGATGACCACCATTCTACCTTCTGTTCCTACAAGTTTGACTACTTTAGGTAACTCACATAAGTAGCATCATTCAGTATTGTCTTTCTGTGACTGACTTATTTCACTCAGGATAGAGTCCTCAAGGTTCATTTATGTTTTAGCCTATGACAGGACTTTTCTAAGAGGGTTCACAAAACCAAGGCCATTTTGTGCCCGCCTGCTATGTTAACTTCTGTTTAACCTCATTAATTAGCTTCACTGGCTAATTACACCTTAACATTAGGGCAAATATAAGGGGAACATAGGTTTCAGGGAATGACTGACTTATTACAGCAGATGGCGTGATTAGTATAAGCACTGACGCCATGAGACCCACTGGCTCATAGATCACAAACACCTGGTGATTGATGCTATTGACTTACTTTTCTTAAGATGTTTCCTTAAAGTTATTGTTAGTAATAGTGACTTTTGCTATCTTAACATTGTCTAACCCCAGAGAACTAAAGCCCTCATCTCTAGACCTCTGATTCTTCACTGCATGTGGCTTTTCTGTATGTGAGTCAATCCATTAATAAGTATCTTTGATTAAAGAATGGACCTGCCTGGTCCTCGTTCAGTCCCAAAGAACCTTCTCACTTTGGAGGGCATTAAACTTTAACTCATTCCTAGAACAATTGCCTTCCTCTTTAGAGCTGAATAATATTCCATTGTATGTACATATAACATTTAGTTTTATCTATTTGTCCATTGAAAAATTTTTAGGTTGCTCCTACCTCTTGGCTACTGAGAATAAAGCTGCTATAAACATGGGTGTGCAGATATGTATTGAAGACCCTGCTTCCCATTCTGGTAGACATATATTTAGAACTGGGACTGCTGAATTACATGGTAGTTCTATTTTTAGTTTTCTGAAGAACAGCGATAATGTTTTCCATACAATATAGCAGCTGCACCATTTTACAATCCTACCAACAGTGCACAAGATTCTGATCTGTCTGCTCCTTGCAAACACTTGTTGTCTTGCGTTGTTTTTTTTTTTTTTTCCTTTAAATTTTTATTTTGTCAATATACAATGTGGTTGATTATTAT
>NW_007751557.1:7139-9270 GCF_000696425.1 Galeopterus variegatus | reverse complement strand
TTCACCCCAGAGCCCACTACAAAGAGTGAGCAAGTTACACAGAGCTGCCAATGTGAGAAACAATAAAATCCAACAGCAAAACTTGTAATTTAAAGTATCTGCCCTTGTGAATTACAATATAGAGTTCAGGTTAAAAAAACACTACTCATTCTCTTAGTCTATGGCCCACCTACACCGTTCCCACAAAAAAAGTCCCTCCTTCCCATGAATCCACATTGGGAGCAAATCTATCAAACTATTTTTTATGCTGCAGCAACAAATAAAAGCAATTTTATTGAGACAGCTGGTTGCCCCACACCTGTCCTCTGCTCTCGGCAGACACTTGCATTCCCATTGCTGGTGTCTTCACATCTGCACTGCCACTCTCCTTGGCACCATCCCTCCTCTCCAGCCCACCCATCCAGGCTTAGTCCTAGCTCCACCCCCTCAGGATTGCCTGTCCTAAATACCCCCAGCCTTCAGGATTTTATTCTTGAAATAGTATGGACAATATAACTTATTACTAAAGGTTAATATTCTCTCTAGTACTGATTGCTGATCACTTCATAGGAGACATTTTTGCCTCCTCAAGGAAAAGAGTTAGAATCTAAACTTACATTTCCACATAGTGCTTTGGTCATAGTAGGTGCCAAATAAATATCTTTTGATTGGTCAATCAATTCATACTTTAATTCTATCTTTATAATGCCTAAAATAGTGCTGTGCATATAGCAGGGGCTCAAAAATTCTAGTTAATCAATAATGAGACACTTTTGTGGAACATTTTTAGTCTACTCCAGGTTGGAATATCTTCTACTGGTATGGCTACTGTGCTAGACAAGGCCAACCATCCTCCCAAATTTTTGCTCTCTTCCATTTTATAGAGAGGTCCCTAAGAAACAGCTTCCTTGCATCTAAGTGAAGCCACCAATAGAATGTGAGCCAAGGTCATTTCTGGGCCAATGTGGCTAAAAAGTGGACATTCCTCCTTTGCCTTCTCCTTGCCCAGCTACAGAGATACCACCCGGATGCAGAGCTCCTGAGGCTTTAGAGGATAGTGGAGAAAAAAGTTGGAAGGAACTGGGTCCTAGAATCACCACACAGAGGAATCTTCCTGCCAGTCTGGGTCACCTGCACTGGACTATTACAAATATGAGAAATAGACTTTTATTGCATGTGGCTACTGAAANCAGTTCAAAATGAGAAACAATTAAACTCTCATGCATTAATATATGATGAGTTATCAAGCTGAAGGCTAAATGGCTTCCAGAGTATAACTCTGTACATTTAATGAGGAATTCAGGCATGTTCCTCTGGTCCTAACAAAGTGATTTTATTGTATGTTATCACATACCAAAGCCCATGGTTGCAAGGATTACATAAGGATGCTTTAATCTCCTATCTCCAGCCTAAACCACTTTCCTGAACTGGAGGATTATACAAATAATTGATGCCAGATATCTCCACCTGGCTGTTCCACAAGCCCCTCAAACTCAGGATTCCTAATACTGATCTCATCTCCCTCTCCCACTTCCTCCACAATATTATTCCTCCTCCTGAATTTTCTAGGTTACTGGTACCAACATTTATCTGAAAACAAGCCTGACTCCTACAAAAAAAAGCCTGGATCTCTCTACTGCTCTATTCCTTCTACACAGTTTACCTACCTCTACAACAGCAAGAGTGTGCTGTGATCATTTGTGGTACATCTATCTTCTAGACTATAAACTTCCTCATGCCAGGACCAAATATTTTTATGGTGTAGTTATGACACTCAAATATTCACTTAGTGAAAGAATAAATGATCATAAACGTAAACATAAAAGCTGAAGTATACTGCAAAACTTTTCAAAGAACACGTAGAAGAAAATCTTCATGATCTCAGGTTGGGCAGAGTTCTTAAATATGATAACAAAAGCATGATCCATAAAAGAAGAAATTGATAAATTAGACTTATAAAATTTAAAAGTTTTGGGCTTCAAAAGACAACATTAAGAAAATTAAAAGACAAGCAGCAGACTGGGAGAAAATATTTGCAAATTATATTTCCGATAGAACCTGTTGCCAGAATATATAAAAAGCTCTTACAACTTAATGATAAAAAGGGCCTAATTTAAAAATGGTCAAAAGATTTAAACAGACATTTCACTAA
>NW_007751557.1:4119-6224 GCF_000696425.1 Galeopterus variegatus | reverse complement strand
TGGCATGAATATGGAGAAACTAGAATCCTCAAAATATTGCTGGTAGGAAAATAAAATGATGTAGCTACTTTGGAAAACAGTTTAGCTGTTTCCTGAAAGCTAGTCATAAATTTCCTATATGACCCAGTAATTTTACTCCTGAGTGTCTACCCAAGGGAAACACATGAAAATCTAATCTACACAAGAGAAAGGAAAACGTGCATCCACGCAAAGACTTGTATGTGAATGTTTATAGCAGCATTGTTCATAATAGCCAAAAAGTGGAAACAATCCAAGTGTCCATCAAGTGCTGGATGGATTAAAAAAAACTGGATTGTGGTGATGGTTGCACAACTTTATAAATTCACAAAACATCACTGAATTGTACACTTAAAACAGGTAAATTTAATTATATGCAAATAACACCTGAATAAAGCCATTTTTTTAAAAACATGATAGTTTATATCTGTATAGATGTCACAAATATCACTACAATGACAACATACATTTATGCACCTACTGTGTTCAGGCAGAGATCCAAGCACTTTATACATGTTAACTATGTAGTGTGAAATCCTTACAACAATGCTGCTAGGTAGGTGCTATTATTATTCTATTTTGCATAAAAAGTTGAGGCACAGAGAGGTTAGATAACTTTCCCAGTGTCACATACCTAAGAAATGGTGGATCTGCAAACACTGGGAAGGAATGAAATTGTCAGATCTCTGTAATTGCTATATCAAAATGTCTCATTTTACTCAAATAATTATGGGAAATAAGCAATGTTTGGATTATTCATTCTTTTTCCCCTTAGTAACAAATTAAAAATAAAAAATTTAGTCTGAGATTAAATAAAAGGCTCATGAGTATCAATCGATTCTTCTTTCCAGTCATTTCACTGTATAAAACTGGCATTTCCACTAAAACACTACTATGGCAAGGCAGGATTTCACATCAGCACTATTACACACCATCAAATGCAAGCCTTGTTAATCTTCGTTCTACTCGTTTGTGGATCCCGGTGCTTTTGAACATAGAGGGGAGCAGAAGGTGCCAATGCCTCCAAGTTGGCCAAAGTGAAGCTCCCCACTTCCTGTGCACAAGGACCAGCCTCACACCCTGTACCCACACTGGCAGCCTTCTCTCCAGGGAGCCTTCTGCATCACCCTTTCTTTTTCACACCTGCTGCTTGTCCATGCCTTACCGTGGACTGTGTGTGATGGCACAGAAAATGTCCACAAAAGCCCAAATTTATGCTCCTTATAAGTAATAAATGTTGTATTTAGGTAAAGAAATCTGTTGATGACATCTAGGCTCAATTTCACCATAAATAACACTGTGCAAATGGACAAAAAGCATTAAAGCCATAAGAAACCATGTGATTTTATTTAAATAGCAGTAAATGTGGGCTTGTGTCATGCTGTATTGCACTTTATCAAATCACTGAATAGTCAATCCAAGTTAAGTCACATGAGTGACACAAATGTGAGTGGAGTAATAGGGTCTCACCTTAAAAAAAATGAGATAGACTTTTAATTCTGCTATAGGCCTTCTGACCCAAATCTACAATCGATTAAAATGTTTAAATTCTGACATAACTGAAGATAACTCAATTTGTGCAAGTATTCTCTGCAAAAATAAGATTTCTTTTCCTCTTCCACCTTCTTTTTTCCCATCCTACCTTCCAGATTTTAAGTATTAGCTCCTTTTTGCTGAGGCTGAATCAATAATATCATTTCTTCATTATAGATCTTAAGACAATCACAGCAAATAAAAAATAGAATTTGACTTGCGGATGCTTAATTATTGATACGGTCTTTTAACAACGTATTTGGCCCTCTGCAGCAGTTTCTTGGAACTGTTCTCCATTCCTCATTGGGTCTCTATTCTGTTTGTTCTCAGCCTCTGCATCCCTTTTCGATTTTCTGCAGGTTAGCAAGTGCTGCATTGTCTGCTTTTGAAATGTGTCTTTAGGCATGCTTTTGTTTGACAAGGAATGCCAAGGCTCAGCTGACAACGTCTGTTTGAAAATCTTTTTCCAGGTATACAAGATCAGTAAGCCTGTTCAATGTATACTGTGATTAGAATTTTTCTTCAGATATTTATATCAACATTTCAGTTTTAGG
>NW_007751557.1:2187-3139 GCF_000696425.1 Galeopterus variegatus | reverse complement strand
TAGAAATACGTTTGAGGTACAGAGTTGACATCCTCCCCACCCCTCCCTGTATGACTTTTAAAAAGGAGTCTGGCTACAAGTACAAAGACACCACTCCTCCCACAGGCTGGAACGAACACCTCCTTAGGCGTTCTGGCCCTCAGACATGGAATTTCAGGTTTAACTTGGAGAGATTTAGGAGCTTTTAATCGAAAGAGTTTGTCTCCTGAATGCTTCCCTTTTGAGGGTAGGAGAAATGGGAGCAACAGTGTGAGAAAATACAGCTACTGAAGGAAAGTTTGTCTCTATAAACCTATATATTAAGATTACAAATAGGAGCTTACAACTATCTGGGCAGTTTTTCATCTAAAATCTTCATTATTCAATTTAGTTCAGCAAATATTCATTGTATCACCAGACATACTTAAAAGTACAATACATTTTGCCTAAGACCTTACATAAATAGAATGTTTTTCTAAATAAAAATCTGTTTTAAAATGTTACTTGCTTTTGGGAAATAAGNTTAGTTATCTAGACCCCACCAGTTGGGCTTATACTAAATTGCTATAAGAAGAGTTTGTAAAGGGCAGTATCATAAAAAAAAACTTGAGTGGAGGGTCATATTAGCCTAAGAGATTAAAGAATTCTTAAATATTTTGGTAGGCCCATGCAGAAAAATTAATTTCAAGTTTTGTTTATCTAGTGATTAAATCTATTGATTAAAGCAGGCCCCACAGGTTGCCTACCTGAGAACACTTCCTTAACCATTCCAGTTAGCCAAACACACAAACAGAACATTCTGCAGTTCCTTGCATACGTTCTACAATTCAGACTGTGAACCAATTCAGACTGACCTTCTCCCTGGTTATGAAAATTACATTATACTGCACTGCCTTTGTCCCTGTTGAAAAGTATACTTTATTAGTCATTTCATTAGCAATTACTTATTGATCATTTACTATGTGCTAGGCAC
>NW_007751557.1:0-268 GCF_000696425.1 Galeopterus variegatus | reverse complement strand
TTAATGATAAAAAGGGCCTAATTTAAAAATGGTCAAAAGATTTAAACAGACATTTCACTAAAGAAAATATACAAATGTCCAATAAACACATGAAAAAAATGTCCAACATTATTAGTCATTAGGGAAGTGAAAATTAGAACCTCAATGAAATATCATTTCACTCTCACTAGAAAAACCGCAATAAAAAAGACAGACAATAAAAAGTGCTGGCATGAATATGGAGAAACTAGAATCCTCAAAATATTGCTGGTAGGAAAATAAAATGATG
>NW_007751556.1:0-9270 GCF_000696425.1 Galeopterus variegatus | reverse complement strand
TGGTGGGTGGGTGGGATGTTTCCTGTCTATGTCTGTCGTGGTCCAGGAGAGGCTCTGGGTCTCGCACTGTTTCTGTCTCTTCTGTGTGGCTGTCTCCATGTGTCCCTGTTCCTGGGGTGGCCAGCGAATGTCTGCCTCCCCCCATCGCCCCCAAATCTGAGATCTGCTCCTGAATTTGCTGAGGGTGGCTTGTGTGCAAATCTGCATTTCCCACAGCCTGGCCTCGAGGTGACCAGTCCTGGGTACAGGAAACAAAGTCCTGGGACAACATCCTTTGTTTCTCTTTTCCTGTCATGGCATCTGTGGGCCAGACAGACATGCGGCCTCCTCCCCAGTCCTGGTGGGGGTTGTGAGCATGACTACTCCTTCCTCTACCTCGGTGGACCCAGGCCTGGAGCCACACAGTGCTTGAATGTCCTGGGGTCCCTGGACATACTGTCATTTCTGGCTCTAGGTGAGAGCCATGATGCCCTCCTCATGAGGACACAGGGAGAGAGGTGGGACCTGAGGTCATGGGGGTGGGTGCAGAGGAGTGTCAGGGATCCTGGGTGCTGAGAGTGTCAGCTGTGGGAGTGAGCTGGGGGCAGAGGTGGACACAGGGAGGATGTGGAGGCAGAAGGGAGGGAGATGACCCATCCAGGGCTGGCCTGTGGTGCTGCGGGGAGGTAAGAGGCCAGCATGGGACCTAAGGGACAGGGACCCAGGGTTGTCCTGGAGGTGGCAGTGGAGGTGGGGAGGAGAGAGAACCAGCCAGGCACCCTGTCCTCCTGGATGTGAGGTGAGGCCCAGGCTGACTCCCGTGGGAGGCTCCGGGGCTTCTTCCCCTGCAGGAAGGACGGAAGCGTTGTGCTGCGGGGAGGGAGAAAGGAACGTGTTGCTGGTGGAAAACCCAACAGAAGGAGCTGCAGGGAAGTGTGTGCTGGGCGATTGCAGGTGCAGGTTGAACTGCACTGAGCACCATTCTATCTTTGTATAATGGGGAGGAGGGGGAGACAGGAGGTCTGGGGCCAGGGCAGGAAGGGGTGGCAGGAAGAGGGCTGGGTGGGCTCTGAGACCCTAAGCTGGCTGCAGCTTATCTGCTTCCTGTGAGCCACGAGGCCCTGGAGCTGTGCGGTGTCCCTGGGTCTGCCCTGGACCTGTGGCCTTGCTGAGCCCCAGGCCTTCAGGACAGCATAGCGCTGAGACCCCAGGATCTGAGGGGTGAGGTCTGGGTGGCTCTGGGTCCCAGCTCAGTGCCCCCACTGAGAACAGCACTGGCCGTAGGGAGCTGAGCAGGAGGCGCCTACCCCTAGGAAGGCGGGTGGGTGGGTGATGGCCTGAGTCTTTCACCACAAGTGAGGGCTGCAGACCCTCCTTGGGACAGGCTCTGGGTAGGGTGTTTGGTGGGTGGTGCAGGTAGGTGAGCATGTGTGGGCTGGGGCACTGGGTTTGGCTGGGACCTGACACCTGGTGTGGCTGGGGCAGTGGCATCCACAGAGCTGTGATGTGGCCCCAGTGGGAACCAGAGGGCACAGGTTGGTGTGGGCAGCATCATGGGGGCTCCGTGGAGGACCCGGCTTTGAAGAACTCCCCATCCGGGGAGGGCAGTGGGCTTGGCTGCAGGTGTAGAAAGGGGCAGGTGTCCCCCGGGTCCTCTTGCTTCCCTCTCACCCAGGGGCTCAGACCCCAGTGCCCTGTCAGATTCTGCGTTTCTGGCCAGCACTGTCTGAGCTGCCACCAGGGCCTGGCCTTCTGAGGGTGTCTGTGACCTGGTGGACCTGTGGTCCCAAGTCATGCCCACATCCCTGTATCTGCTCTCATGAGTCCCCAGCCATGAGCCAGGGACAGTGCCTGGGTTGGGTCTGTGGTCCTGTCAGACTCATGGGGCTGATTTCCAGTGTGGGTTCCCCCTGGGGCTGTAGGGTCTCTGTGCTCCTGGAGTTGGCTCTGGATGTCATGGGGGGTCAAGACCATGTCCCCTGCCAGGGTGATGGTGGTGGAGCTGCTTTTATCTCCCTGATGGATGGTCCCTGTAGTGTTTGCTGGGGCCAGGGATGCCAGGAGTGAGGCAGAAGGACCATGACATGGCCCAGTCCCCTCTCCAGTCTAGCCAAGTGTCCCCATCCCTGTTCTAACCCAGGAATGAGGACACTGAGAGGCGTTCTTGCTGTTAGGGTTCCCGATGGGCACCAGGCTGGGAAGGTGCTAGTGCCTCCACCCTCTGGCTGGACCTCTGTGGTGGCCACAGGAGCAGTTTTTGATGCAGCCTTTCTCACAGTGGTAGCTCCAACCACACACACTGTGATGCAGGGTTGCTCAGAATCCTTCAGGTGTCCTCGTTCTTGGGGCCTTCTGTGGGTGGGGTGGGCTGCTGGGTGGGTGGTGTCTCTCATGTCTGAGTCTGCCTGGGCTGTGCACTGTCTCTGGTCGATTTTATGCATGGTGTGTGTCACTGTGATCCCCAGTTATAGGAATAACCACCATGTCTG
Source organism: Galeopterus variegatus (assembly GCF_000696425.1). Taxonomy (NCBI): domain Eukaryota; kingdom Metazoa; phylum Chordata; class Mammalia; order Dermoptera; family Cynocephalidae; genus Galeopterus; species Galeopterus variegatus. The sequence goes on along the minus strand of NW_007751556.1, from coordinate 6,802 downwards.
AGGCCTGTACAAAATCCCCCTCAGCCTGCAGGGGTCATGCCCAGGCCCCCTCTTGCCAAAGTCTCCTGGGTCAGGGTGGGGTCCTCAGCCCCCAGGCTCTCTGGGCAGGACTTTCTGCAACCCTGGTCCCACCATTCTCTCTGTCTGCTGGTGTTTGTTCCGCATTCTGCCACTGTGGGCTGACAGTGGTGGAGCCATACATCCGTGCCTTCATTGGAATAGAGTTCAATTAGTGTCACCGTGACAGAGACTGGGACCAAATTGTCTGACTGCCCATCCTCCGATCTGTTTCTTCCTGGTTGGTTTCCTGGGGCTTCCCTGGAGGAGAGGACATGGAGAGAAGAGAGGGCGGGGAGGGGTCAGGGCTGGTCCCTGGGGAAGGTGGTGTTCAGGGTGCAGTCCCCAGAGAAAACCACTGGGCTCCTCATGACCTCCCAGGGACAGTTCTGCCTGTCCACACCCGGAGGACCCCTACAGGAGTCAGCGTGTGGGGCCCTAAAGACAGTGCTCAGTCCTGCCCTATGGCCTGGGGACAAGGGGGCCTGCAGAAGGTCTCAGGTGCTGTTCTGATCTGCTGTGATCAGCAGGGTCCTCTTGTCATTGGTCTCTGCTCAACGGCCCCTGGGAGGGGTCTCAGGGCAGGACCAGGTGGGTTCTGCAGGTTGATGGGCACAGCCAGGCCCACTTCCCAGATGCTGCTTAGAGCCCCTCATTCCTCAGAGTGTGTGGGTCTGGGGTGGGGTTTTTGGACAGGGCTGTGTCACTGTGGTAGTAGCTACCACCACTATAATATCCTCACAGTGACTCGCGCCCCGACAAAATCCTCCTGGTGCTGACATGTCCCTGTGCCCACGCTTGCTGGCACAGGGTCAGCTGTCCTGGAGATTCTGCCCATCCAGTGTGTTTTGGTCTGAAACTCAGGTGAGTCTGGGTCCCTCAGACCTCCACATCTGCAGGGGGTCCTCATCTGTTCCTGGGGAGACCCCAGCTACTTCCTTCTCCTAGGAGAGGGGCTGGCTGTGAAAGACACGTTCAGCGCCATCCCCAGCCTGGCTGAGCACCCATCCTGATGCTGACCAAAGAATGGGAACATCACGGGGCATCCTTGGTGCTGGGGTCACTGGTGGGAGTTGTGCTGGGGAGGTGCTGGGGGCTCCCATCACTGGTGGACCCCTGCGAGTGGGGTCTCCGAGCCCCTCAGTTGTGGCAGGGGCCACGACTACACGTCGACCAGCCTGGGGGGAGGGGTGTCCTGAATTGCTGGTGTCACCATGTCCTGCCTGGTCCTCCTGTTGGGACTGGTGTTGGGACGGTCGGCAGGGGTGCAGTCCCCTTGGAGCTGGGTCTGGCTGACATTGGGGGTGACTGTGGTTCATGAGTCTCATCATCCACTCTGGCTCAGTGGGCAGGAGCCCCTTGGTGGGGACCCTGCTGTGTCGGGGGGAAGCCATGGGGGGGAGTTCTCTGTGCCTGTGCCCCATGGGTTTGGGTCTCAGCTGAGTGCTGTGGGAGCCACTGTACCCATGGTGCTGTGGCCTGATTCAGAATCCCTCCATAGAGCTCTGTGTTAACAGTGGGGAGAGCTGTGGCTCGGGAGTCCCGGGGACAGGGCTTTTGATGGACGCTGAGATGCTGTGGCTGTAGCAGCCTGAAGTAGTACAGTAATATGACAGCAACACAGCCCCAGCCCCAGCCCCACTGCTGGGGACCAGTGGCCGAGGCTGAGCCTGGGGTAACCTGGATGTCCAGAACCCACCTGGGGAGGGAGACAAGGCCCCGAGGGGTGACTGTGGGGACCCAGCAGTCTCAGCCTCCTGCTGGGAGCTTGGGCAGCCCCTCCTGCAGGAGGACGGTGACTGTGCCCTGCCCTGTCCTGCACTCTACACAGGCAGAACTGGGAGAGGGTGCCTGAGGGAACAGGAGGGGTCTTTGTCTCTGAGTGTGGGAGCCGGGTCGTCAGTCGGATTTCCCTGGTGAGGTCAAGGAATGAGGACACTCACAGGACCGCCGGGTGCTCGGGATGGACCGTCCGGAAGGCAGCGCGGGCACAGGAGGAACGCTTAGAGAGGGGAGCGTGAGAAGACCCCCGCCTCCTCCCCTGTGCGCACCCCCGCCTCCCCCAGCCCACTCCCCGAGGATCTCAGGTGACAGTTTACGGTGGGTCCTCCTGGAACTCTCTTCCCAGCACAAGCGCAGCAGCAACAGGCTCTGGTCAGCCCTGCTCCCACCCCAGCCTCGCCCAGCTTGTTCCAGGGCCCGCGGAAGGTCCCAGGTGCTGTGCCGGTGTGCTGTGGTCAGTGGGATGCTCTTGTCCTTTGTCTCTGCACGGTGGCCACAGGGAGAGGTCTCAGGGCAGGTCAGGGTGGATTCTGCAGGCTGACGGACATGGCCAGACCCACATCCCAGATGCTGCCTGCAGCCCCTCAGCCCTGAAAGCATGTGGGTCTGTGATGGGGGGAGCGTGAGAAGCCCCCCGCCTCCTCCCCTGTGCGCACCCCCGCCTCCCCCAGCCCACTCCCCGAGGATCTCAGGTGACAGTTTACGGTGGGTCCTCCTGGAACTCTCTTCCCAGCACAAGCGCAGCAGCAACAGGCTCTGGTCAGCCCTGCTCCCACCCCAGCCTCGCCCAGCTTGTTCCAGGGCCCGCGGAAGGTCCCAGGTGCTGTGCCGGTGTGCTGTGGTCAGTGGGATGCTCTTGTCCTTTGTCTCTGCACGGTGGCCACAGGGAGGGGTCTCAGGGCAGGTCAGGGTGGATTCTGCAGGCTGACGGACATGGCCAGACCCACATCCCAGATGCTGCCTGCAGCCCCTCAGCCCTGAAAGCATGTGGGTCTGTGATGGGGCTTTTGGACGGGGCTGTGTCACTGTGGTAGTAGCAGCTACCACCACTACAATAGTCTCACAGTGACTCGCGCCCCCACAAAATCCTCCTGGCACTGGTGTGTCCCTGTGCCCACGCTGGCTGGCTCAGGGCAGTTCTGAGCTGGAGATTCTGCTCTTCCAGTGGGTTTTAGTCTGAAACTAAGGGTGAGTCTGGGTCCCTCTGACCTCCGCCTCTGCAGGGCGTCCTCACCTGCTTCTGGGGAGACCCCGGGGCACTTCCTTGTTCTAGGAGAGGGGCTGGCTGTGAAGGACATACCCAGCCCCTTCCCCAGACCAGCTCAGCACCCACATCCCTGTCCTCACCCAGGAATAAGGACACTGTGGGGCGTCCTTGTTGTTGAGGGTTACTGGAGGGCACTGGGCTGCGGTGGTGCTGAGGGCTCCCCTTTCTTGTTGGGCCGCTGTGATGGCCACGGGGACGAGGATGCCAGGGTTGTGCTGGATGTGGCAGTGGAGGTGGGGAGGAGAGAGCACCAGCCAGGCTCCCTGTCCTCCTGGATGTGAGGCGAGGCCCAGGCTGACTCCCCTGGGAGGCTCCGGGGCTTCTTCCCCTGAAGGAAGGATGGAAGCGTTGTGCTGCGGGGAGGGAGAAAGGAACGTGCTGCTGGTGGGAAACCCAACAGAAGGAGCTGCAGAGAAGTGTGTGCTGGGCGATTGCAGGTGCAGGTTGAACTGCCCTGAGCACGACCCTGTCTCTGCATAACGGTGAGGAGGGGAGGGACAGGAGGTCTGGGGCCAGGGCAGGAAGGGGTGGCCGGAAGAGGGCTGGGTGGGCTCTGAGGCCCTGAGCTGGCTGCAGCTTATCTGCTTCCTGTGAGCTGTGGGGCCCTGGAGTTTGGCAGTGCCCCTGGGGCTGTCCTGGACCTGTGGTCTGGCCGAGGCCCAGGCCTCCAGGTCAGCAGGGTGCTGGGACCCCAGGATCTGAGGACCGAGTTCAGGGAGGCCCTGGGTCCCATCCCACTGCCCCGACCCTAGACCAGCCCTGGCCATAGGGACCTGAGCAGGAGGTGCCTTCCCCTAGTAAGGGTGCTGGGTGAGTGACACGCGGCGTCCTGGGCTTCTTAGGGCATCTGTGACTGGGTGGAGCTCCAGTCCCTAGTGCTGCCCACAGCTCAGTGTCTGCTCCTATGAGCTCCCAGCCCTGAGCTGGGGACAGAGCCCACGTGGGATCTGTGAACCTGGTGGACCCATGGGGCTAATTTCCACTGTGGGGTCCCACAGGGGCTGTAGGGTATCTGTGTCCCTGCAGTTGGCTCTGGATATCGTGGGGTTTCAAGACCGTGTCCCCTGCCAGGGGTGATGGTGGTGGGGCTGCTTCTGTCTCCCTGAGGGACGCTCCCTGAAGTGTTGGCTGGGAGCAGGTTTGCCAGGGCCGAGGCAGGAGGACCGGGACAGAGCCCAGCCCCTCTCCGGACCGGCTGAGCATCCCCATTCCTGTTCTCACCCAGGAATGAGGACACTGAGAGGTGTCCTCAGTGTTGAAGGTTACCAATGGGCACCAGGCTGGGGAGGTGTGGGGGGTTCTACCCTCAGGCTGGACCTCTGTGGTGGCCACAGGGACAGTTTTAGACTCAGCCTTTCTCACAGTGGTAGCTGCAAACATCCACACCGTGACGTGGGGCTGTGCAGAATCCTCCAGGTGTCCTGTTCCTTGGGGCCTCCTGAAGGGGGGCTGGGCTGCTAGGTGGGGGCCTCTAGTGTCTGAGTCTGCCTGGGCTTTGGGTGGCCGTGGGTCAAGTTTATGCATGGTGTGTGTCACTGTGAGCCCCTGTTATAGGAATAACCACAGTGTCTGAGACCTGCACAAAATCCCCATCAGACTGCAGGGGTCATGCCCAGGCTCCCTCCTGCCAAAGTCTCCTGGGTCAGTCTGGGGTCCTCAGCCCCAGGCTCTCTGGGCAGGACTTCCTGCAAACCTGGTCCCACCCCTCTCCCTGTCTGCTGGTGTTTGCTCCACAGTCTGCCACTGTGGGCTGACAGTGGTGTAGTCCTGACATCTTCAGTTTCATCGTCATCTGTTTCTGCTACTGTCACCGTGACAGAGCCTGTGACCTAATCGTCCAGCTGACATCCTCCCGCCCGTCCCTCCCTGGATGGCTTCCTGGGGCTTCCCTGCAGGGAGGACGAGGAGAGAAGAGAGGGCGGGGATTGCTCAGGGCTGGTCCCCAGGTAATGGGCTCCTCAGGGTGGGGCCCCAGAGAAAAGCACCAGGCACCTCATGGCCTCCCAAGGACAGTTCTGCTTGTTCCCACCTTGAGAGCCCCTGCAGGAGCCAGTGTGTGGAGCCGTGACAGGAGATGGCTGCGCACTGTCCTCCTGTGTCCTTGGGACAGGGGCTGTGTAAAGTCCCAGGTGCTGTCCTGGTCTCCTGTGATCAGCAGGATGCTCTTGTCCTTAGTTCCTGCACACAGGCCCCTGGGAGGGGTCTCAGGGCAGGTCCGGGTGGATTCTCAGGGTGACATGAGGTGACTGACCCCCACCTCTGCAGGGATCCTCCTCATGTGTTCCTGCGCAGACCCTGGGCCATGTCCTTGGTGTAGCAGAGGGGTTGGCTGTGAAGAACTCGCACCTCCTTCTCTGGCAGGAGCCACTTCTGCATCCTCCACCTTGGTGTCCCTGGAGGTTGGTGGGTGGGGGGATTTCTGGCCACGTCTTCCCTGGTCCAGGATAAGATTTGCGCCTCGTGCTGTTTCTGTCTCCTCCATGTGGCTGTCTTCATGTGTCCCTGTCACTGGAGTGACCAGCAAGCATTTGTCTCCTCCCATCGCCCCCTGATCTGAGATCTGCTCCTGAATTTGCCAATCCACCCAACCATCTAACAACACATCTGTGCCTGTGTCCGTCTACCTATGTGCCCTTCCATCCACCCACAGATACATGCACTCACCCATCTACCTGTCACCCATCCATCCACTCATCCTTCCTCCTATGCCCCCAATCACCACACATGCGTTCATCCATCCATCCATCCACCCACCCATCCATGCATATACCCATTTGTCTCCTCCCATCGCCCCCTGATCTGAGATCTGCTCCTGAATTTGCCAATCCACCCAACCATCTAACAACACATCTGTGCCTGTGTCCGTCTACCTATGTGCCCTTCCATCCACCCACAGATACATGCACTCACCCATCTACCTGTCACCCATCCATCCACTCATCCTTCCTCCTATGCCCCCAATCACCACACATGCGTTCATCCATCCATCCATCCACCCACCCATCCATGCATATACCCATTTGTCTCCTCCCATCGCCCCCTGATCGTGTCGGAATCATGGTGGAGAGCAAGGTTGAACATGTTAGTTTCCTCACCAGCCTTCACAGTTCAGGAGAAGGTAAGTGACAAATTCCGTTACTTGTTAAGTTTCCTAAAAGAAGCACTGGGGTGTCATGCTGGGCAGGAATGGAGGCTCCCATTGTGAGCACAGAGGTGAGCAAGGCCTCTGTGATGAGCTGAGACCTGCAGGAAGAGAAGCAGCAGCCACACGAGGAAAGGGCAGGAAGAGAGGCCCGTGTCAGCAGAGCAGCTGGGGACGTCCCTGCAGCTCAGCAAAGCTGTCATGTTGTAAGGAGCTGAGAATAGTATGAGGAAGGTCCCTGCCGGCATCTCTCATTGTCCCCTCAGTGCACTTCTGTGTGTCCCACGGTGACTGTGCCAGCTCTGAGCACGTGGGTGACTCAGCATCGCCCTTAACTTAGAATAAACAAAAGAGGAGACAAAGCACTGATGAGCCCTACAAGGTGCGCCAGGCTGACCCCCACGAACGACTGTGTCCCATCTCAGTCTCCTCTTCACAGGGGATGTGATGCTTCTCCCCGTCTCTGTCCCTCTCAACTCTGTCCCCGTCTCCATCTCGCTCTGTCATCTGTTCTGTCTCTCTAGGCATCTTCACATCAGTGTATTATTTCCACA
>NW_007751555.1:0-9270 GCF_000696425.1 Galeopterus variegatus | reverse complement strand
TCAGCAGAGAGAATGTTGTCCCACTTTATGGACGAGGGAGCCAGAAGCCCCAGGATCCCAGGTGAGAGACTGGAGGTGGTGTGGAGGGAAGGTTGAAGGCTAGTGCCCTGGGAAGAGGGTGTGGAGGAGGAGAGGAGAAAATTCCCTGTTTGATGTTTTCTCTCCTATTCCTCAGATTGAAAACTCCACCCCGCCCCCAGGGCCAGCGACCAGCTCCAGAGAGCCGAGGGGTGAGTCTTCTTGTACAATTCTGTCTTTTCCTTGCCAAAGATTTGCCTGATTCCCCTCTGACTTTTTCTGCCTCCCTAGGGATTCCAGCCGTTTGGTGATACTGGTGGCTTTCACTTCTCATTTGGTGTTGGTGCTTTTCCCTTTGGCTTTTTCACCACGGTCTTCAATACCCATGAGCCTTTCCGCCGGGGTACAGGTAAGAGTCACACTCGGCTCCTAGCAGGGATCCTTCTCAATATCTTGGGCCCCCTCCTGGCCTAGGAGTATATGCTTCTGCAGCTTTCCTCTCTCCCACAGGTGTGGATCTGGGACAGGGTCACCCGGCCTCCAGCTGGCAGGATTCCCTCTTCCTTTTTCTCGCCATCTTCTTCTTTTTCTGGCTGCTCAGTATTTGAGCTGTGTCTCCCTCCTGCCCACCTCCAGCTAGAGGAGAATCAGTATTGGGGGTCCCTGCTGACCCTTCCTTACTCCTGGATCCCCCTGACCCCACCATTTCTGTTGGATAAGGCTAACCTTGGCCACTCTCCAGGAGGGTGTGGGGAGGAGGAGTGACATCTGTGCATAAAATGGGAGAGGCTTCTGCTCTGAACTACCTGCTCAGTAGCACAGTAACTCCCAGCCCTAGGGGAGGAGGACAGACTGAAGAGATTGTCTGTTTCTCCTCTCTTCTAATCCTTTGCTTTCCCCCAGATTTCTTGATTTGATGTTGAAAGGTGGGCAAGTCTTTCTCTGACTCTCCCCCACTTTCCCTCTTGTTGATTAATTTAATTGTTCTCTTCCCAGTGCCTAAGTGTCTAATATGGGATCTGACTCTAAGTGCTTACCTCATTCCCCACCCCACCCCCACTACCTCCTTTATTTCAAATTCAATAAAAAAGGTGAAATGTGTTGATGGGAACTCTTCCCAGGTTCTTTCTTCCCTCCTTCCTTCCGGGACAGGAGCATATCCTTCCCAACTTGAGTAGATGTTTGGTGTGGTGTGGGAAAGCGTGGGGGTGAGCCCCTCTCCTCAGGGCTCCTGAGGGTGCAGGGGTGAGGTGGTCTCACACACACACACGAATGCATATGGGTGAGATTTGTCAAGTGTTTACTCATTCTGTTTGTGGGGGGCTCTGGTTATGGAAGAAGGTTTGGTGAAGTGGGGTGGAGATTGTTCAGAGGAGAGCTGGTCTTGGTCCAGAACAGTTCAAAGGAAAAAGAAAAGGAAGCTGATGGACGATGGGGTCTGTCTGTGGGCCCCTCAGGCCCGTCCTGCACCACTCTCGGCTGCCTCGGGCTCCTCCTCCTGATTCAGCTCTGTGTGCTCCTCCTCCTCCTCCTGGTTTTCTGGGGCCTTCCTGAGGAGGAGGATTGGGGAGAATTCTGCACATGCCTGGCACTCCATCGTTGCACCCCCCCCCATCACTTAACTGCCTGGAAGCCCCAAATCTGAGGTATCTAGCTTTCTCCACTCACCTCTCCTCTCTTTGGCGTTGCTGCCTTCGCCATATGATGGCCCCAATGAGCAGGGCGGCTGTCCCCAGGCCTCCCAGGATCCCCAGGGCCAGGGCCAGAGTTCCCAGCCCTGACCCTCCCACAGAGCCTGCAGGGAGAAGGGGAATACTGAGGGCACTGTTCCCACTGCTCACCATTTCTTTATTGTTGACCATCTCCCCTGTCACATGTGTTGGGGACTGTCTGCTTCTATCTGACTTTGTCCAATCCCTCACCTGCAGTTGGTCCCTCCTCTCCTGTTTCTGGAAGACAAAGTTGGAGCAAGTCAGAAGGGAAGACTTCAGTTTGGGAGAAGGTGGAGCCCAGCGGAGTCTTTCCTTTTTTTCAGTCCAGAGGGGAGAGGCTGGGCTGCTTTCTTGGCAGGATTTGGGTAGGGCAGAGGAGGGCTGGGTGTGGGTGCACTGAGGGAGGAGTGGGGTGGCTCTTGGGGATAATGCCAGAGTGAGGTAGGGAGTTGGAGCCTGCACTGTCCCTCACCCCAGCCCCAGGCTCCTTGGGATTTGGGGAGAATTCTCACCGAGGATGCTGATGCTGACAGCAGGGCTTTCCTGGGGCCCATGGCTGGGATGGGTGGCCACACAACTGTAGGTTCCCTGGTCCTGAGGCCCTACCTCAGGGAGGAGCAGCACGGAGCTGGGGGCAAGGGGCAGGGCAATGCCCTGGTAGGGGAAGGAGGACAGGAGACTATTACAAAACCCCTGTCCACACATCTCATATTCCTGTCTTTCTGTCTCCACACCCTCAGATACCCTATCTTCCTCCTTGGCCGCCTCTCCCTCCATGAGCCCTTGGCCTTCCTTCTAATTGCCAGTGTGGTTCTCTCTACCTCCCAGCCCCTCTCTCCAGGTCACTCACATCCTTCATCCAGTGGATTTGAGCAGAGGGCTGGGCAGGAGCTTCACAGGTCAGGGTCACGGTTCCACCGGGAGCTACTGCTCCACCTTTTGGCTCCACCACCAATTGGACCTCCAGAGGCACAGGCTCTGGGGGTAGGAAGGGGCATGAGGTTGAGAGTTACACCTGTGAGTGGTCCCAGTGGCCATGGGCTTGACCCCTCTCTCCCTGAGGGCCATACTTCCAGAATGTGCTCACCTGAGCTTGGGGCCCTCCCCAACTTTGTGCTCACCCCAGACACTGGGCTGGATGGGGGCTGTGTGCAAGGCCCGGCGCCGCGGAAGGGCCGGGCTGAAGCTACAGGAGAAGGTGGGGTGGGGAGCTCCTCCCCGGGCTGGGTTCACCATCAGCTCTGACTGGAGGGTGAAGAGCCCTGTCTCAGGGTGTCTCCTGGTCTCTTCCTTCACAGACACTCCTATGGTGGTGGGGAGGGCAAGACAAGACATCCCAGGGTGGGCATCGGAGAGAGATCAGGAAGAAGGCAGCTAGGAGAGGGGACTTGGGACTCACCCTTCCCATCAGGTAGCAGGGGTTTCCCATCCAAGTGCCAGCTAAGAGTCCCGGCAGGGTAGCCCCCCTCGGACACACATGTCCCCACCTGGGGAAAGAGTGGTGACCTCATCATCCTTTGAAAATGAGATGCCATACACGCACACTCAGAGCTAGGCTCCCCTCCCATTCACAGGACTAGTTTCTACTTCTCCCGCTCTCTTCCACTACCTTATTGGGGATACCAGCCATGAGTTCAGAGGCAGGATCTACAATTTCTGGCTTCCCAGGAATCTCTGAAGGAGGGAAAAATCCAATCAGAGGCTGCAGCTTTGAAGGTTTTCAAACTCCAGGTGTGGGAGTGGGGGCAGCGGAAGGGCTGGGGTTGAAGGAAGGCTTTCTCTTAGATGAGAGGTGGGCCTTGGAGAAGTCCCTGGAACCCTTACGGTAGACTCGAACTCGGTAGTTGGACTTGGTCTCCTTTCCATTCCTGTTCGTTGCCCGGCACCGGAAAGTCCCCTCATCTTGGATCCCCATGGCTGGAAGAAGGAGGGAACCGTTGGGGAGGACATGCGCCACACTATCCCAGGGGCCTCCCTGGGGAGACACGACCTTCCAAGCTTCTGTCCGGCCTGTGTTCTGGAGAGAGGAGAGGGGCCTAAACAGTGAAGTCATTTGAGAAGGGACTGCTGAGGCAGGGTGGCGTGGATGCACATCATCACTGGGCTCTCCCAAGTTGGCCGGCTGACAGGAGCCCTGCTTACCAGTTTCCATTCCAGCTGCTGGGGTGGTTTCTTGGGGGCCCCCTTACAGTTCAGCACCAGTGGCTCCCCGATCCGGGCTGTGATGTTTTGACCGCCACCTATTGCCCCTGGGAGACAGCACCATGGTGGAGGGCAGGAAGGGAGATGGGGGCTAATGGTGCTAGGACAGGGTGGGTGAAGGAGCTTGAAAAGCAGCACCCTGGTACTAGGAAAAGTTCTAGGGAGACTCGGGGGGAGGGGGACGGAGTGCTTTCTGCAGGGAGGATGAGTGGGGTGGGGGGAGTGGCTCACCCCACAGACTGAGGACCAGCACCCAGGCTCCAGCTGCTGCCCCTGCTGCCATCCTGCTTCCTTCCCAGGCTCCTGGCTCTGTCTGCCCCTTTCCTCGCTGTGGCCACCGCCCTAGGTGGGGCTTGTACCCTCTCCCCGTCCTGCCCCATCACAGGGAATGCTAGGAATTCATGCCTCTCTGACAAGAGTCCTTCAGGTTCTAGGAAAAACAATTATCACCCCACCCCTGGGTACAGCCACTGCCCTGGGTGTGGGGAGTGCACCTCCTAGGGTCTCATTCCCTCAGAGCCCTCCACTGCATCCCATCAGTCCACTGAGGGCTGCCTGGTGGCCGACTGGAGCCCATCTTGACTGGACAAGGTTGCTAGGCAACAGGGTTCAGACCGGCTGTGATTTCCAAGGGTGGACCATGGACCTGCCTGCGTAGTGAGGGCATGGCAGCAGGGCTGGGAGACACTGAAGGAAATGCTTGGGGCTTTGTGAGAGAAGCATTTTTTTCTGGGGTTTCTCATGTTTTTTGAAAAAAAATTCTCAACTAAACCCAGGGAAAAAAGAAATTTCTTTATTTAAAACTGCAGTTTTTTTTTTTTTTCTGTGAAACTACAAGTTTACAAGTGAGGAAAGAACTGCCCCCGGGCTGTGCCTCCCGCCCCCCCACCCAGCACACTCCCATCCTGTCCCCCAATCCTGCCCAGATCTTTGACAGGAGGGGTCCCCCACTCTGAGTCTTGTAAAATCCTGAGGATGTTTGAGGGGATCAGATGGCAGGGTTCAGGCAGAGGATGGGACAGTGTTGTTCCCCCCAATACCTGGCTTTTTGCAACCTCCCTCCTCTTTCCCCCTACCCCCTTGGTTTTGGTGTGACAAAAAAAGACACCTCATTTCTGGGGAAACTGAGGGAGATACATATACAAGCACCCCAACCCATATTTAACATATTTGGCAATAACCCCCTCCCCTTTCTTTCCCCGCCAACCTGCAAAAAGTAGTTCAAAGAAAAATTTAAAGATGTATCACTCACAGGGAAGGTGGCATCTTCAATTTTCTCAAAATTACTGAGTTAAGCCCTGCTCAAGGGTTGTGGGAAGTGGGGGGATGGGAGGGCAAGCCCCTCAATGCCTCCACACAAAATGCAGCAGAAACCTGCCTGCACAAGCAAAGAACACCTAAGTGACTTTAGGGGGAGGGCTTGGTGCCCTCAGGGACAGGCCTGGAGCCAGGTGGGTATCTTCACCAGTTCTATTTGTTCCTTTCTCTCACCAGGGCCCCCTTTGGCTGTCACCTAATATGGGAAAGCAAGAAAAAAAAACCCCAACATATTTATATAAAAAAACTACTTCCCCAAATTAAAAATTAAGAACCAATGACAAAATCGAAAAATAAAAAAAAAAATACAGATGGGTCCCAGGGTTTTCCTTTCCTTAAAAAAAAAGTTCAACCCCAAAGCCCAGTCAACAATTCCCTAAAGTAGCAGAAACTCCCTCCGAGGTAGATATCTGAGTCAGACACTCTCGTCCACCGAGCGATTCTATTGGTTTAAGATGAGCTGCGTATGAGGTAATAAAGCCGTCTGGAGGGGCAGGGGGTGGGGATGCACAGGGGGCGTGGCCCATGTCCTCTGTCCAGAAGTTGTGTCCCCATTTTTGGCATCTCTGGTCAGGCAGGGCTGGCATCTCCACAGATTCCAGAGCATAAAAGTGGGGTGGGGAAAGGAAAGTGGGGAAGCCCAGAAAGAGAAACAGAATAGTTGTATATGAGTGTATATGAGAGAGAGAGAGGGAGCGAGAAGAGCAGAGAGACAGAGACAGAGGAAGAGGAGAAAAGGGGGTCAGAAAAATAGGTTTCTGGGTATGTGTTTCTGTGTAAGAGAGAAAGGGGGAGAGGAAAAAGACTGAAAAAAGGAAAAAAGGAGGAGACAGACCCCACTTTCCCCTTAGGGGTCCCATTCTCCCTGACATATAGTCAGCACCCCCAGCACTGAGAGTCTAGTTGGGGAGGGGACAACCCCATTTGCCCTTCTGTCTTGTGCTTCTTCTGTGTTTGGGGGTTTGTCCTCTGGATGCCTGCGTCCTCTTCAAGAGTCGCCTTGTGAGGGGTCCACCCCTGTGATCCTGAGGGGCAAGATCAGTTGGAGGTGTCGGAGTGAACACTCCCTGGTCCCTCGGTTGGGGATGTCACTGAGGATGGGGTCACAGCCTCCTGCCAGCCACCATTTGCCTGGAAAAAGGGAGAGAGGATTAGGGCCCTGGGAAGCCCTGTGTGGGGACAACACTGCTAGGCCCTTGTCTTAGGGGGAATGGAGAGAGGGGGCTTCAAGATCCACTCACCCTCATTTCCCGAGGGCTGTACATCTGGCCTCCCCCGAGGTTATCCCCGTAGCCCCCTGGCCCCATTGAATGTCGGAGCGATTCCACCTGAGGCATCAGAGGAAGGTATGACACAGTGAGGAGAAACCTCAGAAGCAAGAGGTCTTATATCCTAAAGGGGAGGAAAAGGAGTTTGGGAACACCCTGCTCAAGAGAAGATGAGGCACCTGACCTGGGAAGCAGAATAGGAATCTCCGTTGAGCCCGGGCATCCCAAGAAACATGTCTCCGGATCCTGAGAGATTGAAAGAGCCACCAGAGCCTTCGGGGAGCAGAGAGGGAGTTAGGGAAGAGTATACTAGAGCCCACAATGGCAGACAGGACATGAACCACAACCCTCATTTTCCAAAAAGCCTGCTCTGCTAGCTCTGTGGGGATGTGCTCCTATACACAAATTATCCACAAAACAGCATTCCAACACCCAGAAAGAACAGGCGTTCTGAGCCTCCCCTGGCCACCTGCTGGAAGAAAGGCAGAAGTAACTTCACTGGAGTGGCCTCTGTCCCCTGACATCTATCTCCACCCCATCTCAGCTTGGTGCCTCTCACCCCAAAAGCCCCCTTCTCTGCTATGATCCTGCCTAGATAGGAAGCGGGAACAAAAGCAGGAAGAGAGCAAAACAGCCAGCCTGGTGGCAGCGGGATCCACCTGCGGAGGAAGGGGGTGTCGGGGAGCTGGTGCGGCTGTGGCCCCCCTGGGTGACTGACACGGCAGTCTTGACAGCATAGATGTTTGCCTCCTCTTGGAACTTCCCAATATTTTTCTTATAGCGAATCCGCTTGTTGCCAAACCAGTTGGAGACCTGTGGGTGTTGGGCAGAAAGGAGGGTCAGGTGGAAACCTTTCCCTCTGAAGCCGCTCACTGAATAGGATCTGAGAAAACTTCTCTCCAAAGCCCCACAATACCTGAGAGACGGTGATGCCGCACTTTTTGGCGAGCTCCTCCTTCGCCTCCTCACTAGGATATGGGTTACTCAGGTGGGAGTAGAAATACTCATTTAAGACTTCAGTGGCTTGTTTGCTGAAGTTACGGCGTTTTCGCCTACAGAGGAGGGAGAAGGGTGGGTGAGGATGCTGGTGTCCTGACGGGGACTGCCACGCTGCATAACTCCAGAGGTCACCATTGTCATGGAGTACCGTGTTGTGCAACTCGGTGGCCCAAGGTTTTAGACAGGAATGGGAAGGCGTCTGGTGCTGGGGGCCAGCCTTGGTCCCTGAGCCCCACCTGGCATCCAGGAAGCGGGAACGCAGGATCATGACAGCCTCGCAGGTGCTCTGCTTGAGCTGCATCTGGATGGCGCTGAACTTCCGGTGGATGATGCTCACCATGCGCTCCATCTCCTTGGGTGCCACGGGGCGCGTGCGGCTCTGCTCCCTCAGCAGATTCATGACATGGGTCGTGAACTCATTACATGCCTGTAGTGGGGACCGGTGGGCTGGTGAAGAGGAGCCCTCTGGCCTTGGGATTTGCCCCAAGAGCCTCTCCCTCCACCCACTCCAGCCTCCCCTCCTCACCTGCTCATACTTCTCCAGCTCGGAGTGATATATATGGCGGATCTGGGCAAGTTTGCTGCGATAGTCCGAGTGTTCGATGGAGTTGTCAGGGGACACGCCGCCCCCAGAGGCTGCAGCGGCTGCGGCTGCTGCCGCTGAGCCCCCCCCTTTCTCGGGCCCAGCCACACCCTCTGCCAGAAGCATGTTGTCCAAGCGCATCAGCTGTGGGTCCACTGGCTCCTCCTCTTGGGAGCTTCGAATGCTGAGGCCTAGCATGCAGGTGAGTGGACTTAGGGAACCCAGGGACCCCACACCCAGTGCTCAGTCCTCTTGTTGTCTCCTGGGGACCCAAGTGTCCAGGCTTTGGTTCCTTCCCCTGTCCCTTAGCAACCTCCCTAACTTCCTACTTTCCTCAGGGCCCAAGCTGTTAAATTCTTGTAGTGAATAGGGTTCTGTCCCCAAAGTTGAGGAATCTGAGAGGGACCCACATACCGGTTTTCTCCTTGATTTCACACAGGACACTAAAGAGAGCAGGCTTCATTCGGTGACAGTTTAGGGCATGTTTCCTTGGGAGGAATGGGAGCAGGGAAAGAGAAAAGTTGAACTAGAGAAACAGAGCAGGGAGACCACAAGTGTGTGAGGGGGGAGCCTGGGAACAAGGAGGGAGAGCAAATCTGTGGAGGGGGAAAGCAGGGTTGAGACAGATGGAGTTGGGGTGGGGGTTCTTGGGAAAAGGTCAGCTCCTAGAGCATGGGGAAGCTGCTTGGCTTCAGGAAGATGCAGGCAGCAGGCTAAAGGTGCCATGGGTGGGCTGGGGCTTTCAGAGATGGTCTAGGAAAGGTATAGTGGAGGGATTTGGGGGTGACTGGAGAAATGAGGGTGACTAGGTATTTTTCAGAAGAGAAATGGAGGCTGAGGTGGAGAAAAGTCAGAGTCTGAGGTGGCAGAAAGGGGTTGGGGGTGCCGAACTAAGTGGGGTGTGTGTGAAGGGGTCCTGGGGCTGGGCAGGTGGGAGGCTTTGATGCACCTAATATCTGGCTGAGCAGGGTGAAGGGTGGGCGAACACCCTTGGAGGCTGGGGCCATGGGTGGAGAGGAGTGTCAGGAGCTCTGGGGAGGGGTGTGGAGGTCCTCAGGTCTGGAGAGAAGGGGGTGGGCTGCGTGGAGAGTTAGGGGAGAAGACAACGTAGCCCAAGAACAGTTTCTCAGTCTGGGACTCCAGAGATGGGGACGTTACGGGGGGGGGGGGG
>NW_007751554.1:8433-9272 GCF_000696425.1 Galeopterus variegatus | reverse complement strand
ATTGGTTTCCTAATGGATTCAATAAGTAAAACAGCCACAAGCCCGAAAAAGGAAATATCAGACAGAGGTAAAGATTGTGGTGGGTAAGCGGAGGCAGGGGACAATATAACAATTAAAGAAACAGCATTTGGAAGAAAGAATAGACTTGAAGAAGGCAAGGAATTAAACAATGGCTGGATCATCTAGGTACATTTCTTTTTCCCAGTGTCTCTGCAGTACAATAAGGATCTTGCTTTAAATATCTTTTGCCTGAGCAGTGACCCAGGCATAGACACAGTTTAGTTATTTTGCCCCTGAACCATTTGGGGTGCAACAGTCATTGATATGTTAATTACAGAGACAAAAGCAAGATAATGCAAGCAAATACTAAGTTAAGATCACTAGTCAGGCAATCTGGGAAAAAAATTTAAAAGCTAATGCATGTCTGGCTTGGAATAATAAATGTCTTCAAAATAACACTGTAGGTTCAGTACAGGACAGGGCTGACTATTGTCAATAGCAGTGACAATGAAGAATACTTAAGGTCATTTTGTTCTTTAATTAGCAAAATATTTCACCCTTCTCTAAAATTCAAAGGTGGAATTTTGTGAGCTTTTGTAAGTGTTGAGGCAAATGGTTTTCTCTGTAGTATTTTGAGTTTATCTCTGCAACAATGAACTGTAGAGACTTTAAGATTCATTTTCAATTTAATATATAGATGGAAAATAACTTTCTTTCCCAACCCCTTTTCTTCAGAAGGTCTGTGCATGTGGGAAACCAATTTTGTAATATTACAGATGTGAATCAGTTAAGCTTTTAAATGTGGGGACTTTCAATTATATGGAGATTATTTGGGATAA
>NW_007751554.1:6394-7515 GCF_000696425.1 Galeopterus variegatus | reverse complement strand
GTGAATCAGTTAAGCTTTTAAATGTGGGGACTTTCAATTATATGGAGATTATTTGGGATAAGAAAAACTTGACTACAGGTAGCAGTACTTGGTCTCAGCAGATTTTACAAACTAAAATAAGTTAGGTTTATTTCATCAAATAGCTATTTACTTCTTATTAACTATATTTATTGGGAAATGATAGTATCTGATAATCCATAACCCATAAGGACTCTTGATAATCAAAACAGCAAAACACTTTTTAAAATAGCATTTGCTAGAACAGATGTGTTAAATAAGTTTTAGATTTAGTAGCTTAGTTTCACCATTGTCTAATTTAGGACCAATCTCATGCCTTCCATTTAGCGATCTCAATTTTTGGAACCATACCTACCAGTTTTATGCCACGAGATTTGAACAATAAGTGGTCCATGTTTAAGGATTCAATTTTCCCATCTACTGACACAGGTATGAGACAGGTTGAGTTATACTGCCTTGTAGAGTCAGGTTAAAGACTTTTGAATGGGATCAAATGTAGGCTAATGAATTCAGGATTGCAGATATTTTCATTACAAGGAGTGCTACCAGGCTGCAGCTGGAGCATTTGTTTTTAATTAATCTGAATAAACAGTGGAGCTATGACAAACAAACAATAACCATCAAATTAAACAGCTTTCTGGGGAGAAAACCTTCCAAAGTGGCAGTATTGCCTTTGGGCTTTTGAGGGATTATATTATTCGACTGCTCATGGCATTTCTGAGAGAAGCAAGGGAAATGGAGTTTATGTATTGTGATAATGGGGAAGAGGACTTGACTTACCTGGAACTGTAAGAATGTGAGAATAACAGAATTTTGGAGCTGAATAGGACCTTGGTAATCATGTACATCAACCATCCCTCATTACATTCAAAGAAGAAAAAAATTGAACTGCAATGAGAGAGAGAACAAAACTTGCCCAAGGTCTTATAGTCCATATTCATAAGAATGCTCCTGGGTTATAAAAGTAGGGGAGAATCTGTATTCAGCTTGTTCTACTTATTAAGAATGAGATGCAGGTAAAAACTTTATAAATTTTAATAACAAGATTTTGAAGTTACAAATAACTGAAAATTCCACTAATTCATGATATCATGATGTCCCCA
>NW_007751554.1:0-5834 GCF_000696425.1 Galeopterus variegatus | reverse complement strand
AAGATTTTGAAGTTACAAATAACTGAAAATTCCACTAATTCATGATATCATGATGTCCCCAGAGGCTTATAACAATGGAGCACCATTGACCTATGTCATACATTGGGCAGGATCATTACTAAAAGCATCATTCCAAGAGATCTATGGTGTCAAGAATAAATTCAAATCACCATATTTCAGATTTACTGTTTTGAATAGGAGCATTATGTACACTTCACCACCACAACCCACCTTTGGAATCAGGCAGTTTGACTACAGTAGACTTTCAAGTAATAGCAGTGCAACCAGCTCAGCCTGGTATGACCCTGCCCAGCACTGCCATTCTCTCTGATCTCTCATATGAAAGGCAGGGCAGAAGTGCCAGACTGCTGTATCTCCTCTAAGAGGGAGTTCCTTCAAACCTATGATGAGGGTTGTCAGACAACACCAATAAAAACTCCAGTGGGCCATTTCCTACCTTCGGTCACTTTCTCAAACTCCAGACTTAACTTTCCATTTTGGGTGGGACTCATTGGCACCTTTTGTCAAGCTATGGGCAATTGGAAAGGTAATGGCCAAGATCTCAAGAGGAAAATAAACTCTGAAAAGCCAAAAAGGATGTTGTAAAGGTGTCGCAATCCCTATTTGTACCTAAATCTTTCCCCTTGTAATTATTTTGTTTGTTTTATCAAATGTTTCTTTCTTGAAGCCAGCAGAGTCTTGGTGTGTCCCCAAGTATTTAAGTTGGGCTTATTGGAAAGTTTACTCTACAGAGAAGACACAGATGCATTATTTGGGTGGTCAGTGTATTTATGTAGAAGCAAAGGCAAACAGCTTCTATATCTTTCAATATTTTATTGTATCATGGTGAAGTCATTCTATGTGAAAGTCATATCTTCTGGCCTTGAGATGCACATAAAATATGGTTGCAGCTCTTACAAATTGTTTTATTTTCCTTCTTCAATCACAGGAAGATGGATGTAGAATGTTCTGCAAGGAGGAAGAACAGGGAAGAGGATTATAGTGATTAGAGCATGAGGCTAGTGGCCTATGGGGCAGCAATAGGTGAAGTAGGCAACTAATGAAATCATCTTTGGTTGCCTCCCTCTTTTTCATGAATACTCTCAACCCACCCTCCCTTCCACATCAAGATACGCTCGCTGGCAATTTATACCATTTTACCTGCATAACATTCTCACACACACACATATGAACCCACACCATTCACCTATCCAAAGAGTTCTATATATCTCATATAGCAATGCCCCATATTTCTTCTTTCTCAAAGCCAACACTTACTTTCACTCATCTCCATGGAATTATCCTGTTATCTCCTGGGTAACATGGGTAGCTAATAAAATGGAGTTTTTTCACATGTGCTAATAAATGTTACCAAATATTGCCAGGAGCATCTAAGATTATGTACCAGCATCCATTCTGTAGCATCCCTAGAAGATTTTGGCTCATTAAGAAAAGGGGGCATTTGGAGAAGAAATATCTGGTTAAAATCAAGACCCAGAGTCTAGGCTCTCTCTTTAATGCACTGGCTGAAGTTTGCTTCATAGGCAGGGGAAGGCAGCTTGTCATTCTTCATTCCTCCTGGTTCACCCAGGAAAGCACATCCTCAGAAAGAGGTTAAATTGTTTGCTGACAGAAGACAAAAGCTTCTATCAAATCGTCAGATCAGACCCTTGGAAATGGTGTATGATTGTGTGCTGTGTGATGAGTGTGTGTGTGTGTGTGTGTGTGTGTGTTTTAAACTTTTCCCCACCACAGAAGAACAGAGAGAACTTTCCACTGGGAAAGTTTCCATCAAGACTTAAGTAAGAAAAGTATGATGAACAGTACTTTCCTCCTCTCAAAGACAGATGGATAATAGTTCTCTACTGAGAGTTCTCAACTGGTTTGCAATATTGGTGAGAAAATGCATGATATATTTTTTCCTCCCCCAGTATACAAAATGTAGGACATGGACTAAGTAATGTGGCTCCACAAGTGGGATATGGCGGAGCAAATTAAAAATAAGTTTATTTTGCAATTCTTTGATATCTATTATGTGTGAGGTACTATGCTAATAAGTATTTTATATACTTTATATCTACTTCTCATGTGAACCATGTACATGAACTAAGTTACTTCCAAATTACTAATGCCTTCTAAATGAAAGAGAATTTTGTACTCTTTCACAGCAAAAAGTTGATTAAAGATGAATATGATGATTTATGTGAGAAACATGAAAGCTCAAGAATGAACTTTCAGGCTGGCCAGTTAGCTCACTTGGGAGAGCATGATGCTGGTAACACTGTGGTCACGGGTTCAGATCCCCACTAAAAACAGAAGGATGAACTCTCTAACCTTTGAGCTGCTCAGCCATGGAAAACAGTAGATGACCACCTGTTCAGGATTCTGTAGAAGACTCTGTGTCTGTATGAGAGAAATTGGAGTGATAGTTGTTAGGAAACTTGCAAGTTGTAAAGTTCTACGGTTCTGCTAAATGTAAATAGCAATTCTCAAGCTCTGCAGATTTTATCTGCTGGAACTACACCTGCCAAACTGATGCTAAATTTACTTGGACTGCATTAAATAACTTTTGTGTGGCAAATTCCATGCTTCTATCTTAAACAGTAAGTAATGGATTTATAATTTAGTTTTTGATTACTTTTGTAAGAAACATTGGAGAAACTCTAAGGGACAGTCGAAAATGTGCTTTTATAGTGATAGTGATTATAGTTGTTTCTTTGAAATCAGAACTATAGTCAATAAAATGGGTACTATTGAAAAATTTTAAGTAAAGAAGTATAAAACATCAGGATCTTCAATTCTTTAGCATGCAATATCCTATATGACCTCCAAAAATTGTTAAAATTGGGGGCCGGCCCCGTGGCTCACTTGGGAGAGTGCGGCGCTAGTAGCGCTGAGGCTGCAGGTTTGGGTCCTAAATAGGGATGGCCGGTGTGCTCACTGGCTGAGCGTGTTGCGGACAACACCATGCCAGGGGTTGCAATCCCCTTACCAGTCAGGAAAAAAAAAAATTGGTAAGAGTGAGGTTAGTTTGTTATAAGAGAAATCAGGGAGTTTGCATACTTTGAGTCATGTGTCACAAAAATAATCAGTCACCACAATTTGGACAAAACAATGACTTTTATCCAGGAACTATAAGTTAACCTTAGAAGTTCATTTAGAACTTGTAAAGGCCTTAGAGATCTCTTACTTTCTCTAACTTATTTTCTGCTATTTGTACACATATTCAGAACAGCCTATTACTTATTGCATGT
Organism: Galeopterus variegatus; assembly: GCF_000696425.1. NCBI lineage: Eukaryota > Metazoa > Chordata > Mammalia > Dermoptera > Cynocephalidae > Galeopterus > Galeopterus variegatus. Next base: position 2,580 of record NW_007751554.1, on the reverse strand, counting down.
AATAACACATTCCTAATGTCTATGTTGTATGAAGCTTGGCTATATTCCCACAAGATCATATTATTTGAAAGGCTCAGCTGTTACTCACCTATGTTAAACATGATTAGGCCTATTTTGTCATCAGTAATGGAAAAACAGCTGAAGCAAAAAAGGGTATATAAGTGGTACAATAAACCCAAGGACAGGACCTGAACAGTGACTTGAAGCAAGAACATCAATATTCTCAGCAGGATTTCTCTTTTTCTGTTGTCTGTTTCTTTGGTTGGTTGGTTTTGCTTTGATCCTGTAGCTACATCTACTTCATTCATCTCACAGTCTTTTCATATCAGTTTCCCATATTTCCAATCCACTTCCAACAGACCACACATCTACCCATCCAAATCCAGCAACTCAGAAAGAGCCTTGCCACTCTGTCTCAGTTGCAGAGTCTCAGGAAAGAAACACAGGTTAGCTAGATTGGGTCAGGTACCCTCCTGAGACCAGACTGCTTTATGTTTTGTAAAGATGGCTTGTAGGAGATGCCGTGTAAACATGTGGATTGGAAAAAAAGGCACAATTCCCCAAAGTCCCAGAGAGGTCTGCCTAAACAAACCCATGATTTTAAACAAAGAATGACAGGTAGCATAGGGTTGTAGAACCAGACTGCTTGATTTAAATCCCACATCTGCTACCTAATAACTGTGTTGTCTTGGGCAAGTTACATAACCACCCATTCTTTACTAGCATTTCACACTTGTCAAATGCAAGTAATATAATATCTACTTCATAAGGTTATTTTAAAGATTAAACAAGCAAACATGAGTAAAGTGCTTAGAAGAGTGCCTTGCACATAGTGAAAACAAGAGGAATATTAGCTATTATTCATCCTAACTTCTTATGGGTAGAACATACCCATAGATTGCCCTACCTTCCATAAGTTTGAGCATGGTGGTAAGCAGTACACCAAGAAAAAGAAGAGAAAAAAGAAGTAGTTCTAGTGTAAAAACTGTATATGAATGTAAATACCCCAGTCATTCTCTGTCTCCTTTCCCTATTTGGTTTGGTTCAAGTGTAAATAAGAGCAAATCCAAGGAAGAAATTCATAATAAATCTGGCACCCAAACATTTCCAAGATGCTCATTTTTGTTGCTCCCCTCTAGACTTCAACCATAGGTAGAAATACTTTATGTACCTTGAATTATAGCATAGATATAGTTGTTTTATTCAAGTTATCTCCCAGTTATATCAAACATCTTTTCATATTACCAGTTAGTTCTAATAGTTATTTTAATGGTTGAATAAAATTCCACAAGGTTAATTTACCATAATTTTATTCCATTCACCATTCTCTTATTAGAATACTTGTGGATATGCTATCATTTATTTTAGCTGGTATAAATAAATACGTAATAGACAAATTGTTTTCTAAGCAGCAGTAGAAACTGCATGTATAAATAACTGTTAATTCAAAATCTATCAGTTTTTGCTAATTAAAATGTGGCTTTCACAAGCAGATTAAAGAATCAGCTATAAGCAGAAAATTTGAAGAATGATATAGACAATAATGTAAATGAATTTTAGTGGTTTTTAGAGAGTTCACACTTTTTTGATGAAAATGTGAGGTGCTATTAAAATGCTCCATATTATAAATATTTGCTGAAAATCACTATTGTATAAACTTAAGCTCACAGACTCCCTTAAATCTGGAGATAATCTTTATTCTCCTGCTAACCCAAAGCAGTAATAAAGATTTCTTTATAAGAGCTAATGAACATTCTCCACACTGACCTTTTTGGGTACTCATGCTAATATGTCACAAAAATTTGGCACATTTTTGTGCATGGCTATATAATATTATAGTAAAATGTAGCCAGGAGTGAAATCTCAAAATGTGTGCCACCTACTTCCCTTTGATGATGATGGCGATGATAACAATGTTGATAACAAGGGCAATGTCATTATTATGTATTTACTGCCTTTATAACATTAATCTAAGAGCTTCGTGTATATTTCATTCTTTAATTCTCACAACAATTCTATAATGTTAATGCTATTTTTATGCCCATTTTACAGATGAAGAAACAAGCTTAAGCTCATGGTTATACAGATGTGCTCAGCATCCAGTATTTATTTCATAGAAGTCATTGAGAAACAAGTAAAGTCTCACTACCTGCTGCTGTTTAGGCAACTTTCTTAGTCTGCTCAGGATGCCATAAGCAGAATGGATGGCTTACACAGCAGAAATATATTTCTTGCAGTTCTGGAAGCTGGTAAGTCCAAGAGCAGGGTGCTGCCAATTCAGTTCTTGGTGAGGGCTCTTTTCCTGGCTTCCAGAATATCTTTTTTTCTGTGTGCCCACATGGTTTTTCCTTCTTGTGCATGCATGTGGTGTCTCTTCCTATAAGGGCACAAATCCCATCATAAAGGTCCTGCTTCATGACCTCATCTAAACCTAATCTCCCAATAGCCCCATCACATTGGAAGTTAGGGTTTCAATATATGGATTTGAGGGGTGGGTGAGACGCATTTCGGTCCACAGCAGCAACATTTCAAAATGTAAGTTCTGCTCTCTTACTGTCATCATCTTCCAGTAAAGTAATC
>NW_007751553.1:3765-9272 GCF_000696425.1 Galeopterus variegatus | reverse complement strand
CAGCCGCCAAAAAAAAAAAAAAAAAAAAAAAAAGTAAACCAGTTAATAGTGGAGGCAGAACCCAGCATCAAAAAATAAATGAATTTTTATATTGATGGATACACACCCACAAGGAGTCAGAGATCCAGTGAAGGGAGATTCTTGGGACTGAAGAAAGCAGAAAAGGAAGGTTTGACTGAAATGCGGAAGGAGGGTGTAGGTGTAGAAATGGTGAAGAGAGAGCAGAGCGTAGAGGTGGAGAGAAAATAAAGAGGGGGAAAAGCATAAATTCTTGCTGAGGAGGGCCACGAGTCTAAAATCTTGACTCCTATCCTCGCCACCCTAGGTCCCCTCTAATGAGTCTATCAGCTGATAGCTCTGCTTCCAGAAGCATCCAGGATTCCTCCTCTTCCCTCCACCTGCACTGCCACCTGCTAGCTCTGGCCACATCACCCGTCACCTTGACTCACTCTTCAAAACCCTCCACTCTGGTCCCCTTGCCTCTTTGCACGTACTTTCTACAATTCATTCTCCACACAACAGCCAGAGCCATCTTTTTTTTTTTTTTCCTTTTTGTCTTTTTTCGTGTCCGGCAACAGATCGCAACCCTCAGTGTCGCACCCGCACCTCGCTCAGCCAGTGAGCAGGAACCGGTCTGTATCTGGAAACCCTCGGCGGGAGCGCCGCTGCACTCCCAAGCGGCGCACTGTAGCAGTGCGCCACTGGGCCGGCCCCAGAGCCATCTTTTAAAACATAGATCAGATTATGTCATTCTCCTATGTACCTCTTCTGACAGCTTCCCACTGCACTTAGAACAAAATCAAACCTCCTTGCGACACTCTGCTTGAGCTGGCCCCCCCTACCGCCCTGACCTCATCTCCTACAATCTTTTCTTTGCCCGGTTACTTCCTTCAGCCACACTGGCCTTCTTTTTGCCCTGAGGACTTCTGAAACTTGTTCCTACCTTAGGGCCTTTGCACTTGCTATTCCTTTTGTCTGTCTGGAGCACTCTGCCTCCAGGTCGCCACATGTCTGTCCCCTTCTCCTCATTTAGATCTTCCCTAAATATGGCCCCATGGAGAGGACGTCTTGACCACCAGATATAGGGTGGCCCCCTGCCTTTCCATCTCTGTGTCCTGCTGCAGGTGTGCTATTGTATGGGTTGTTGCAGTCACAGCCCAGCCCTCATCACTATCTGAAATAGTCTTCTTCACTTGTATGCTTGTTTATTGTCCATCTTTTCCCCTCAAGAATATATGCTTCATGAGGGTAGGGACTTGTCCTGTTCATTACATCAGTGCCTAGAGCTGCGAGTGTCTGGCAGTAGTAGGGATGTAGTAAATAGGTATTGAATGAATAAATAAATAAATGAGCTGAATTGATTGAAGCAGAAAATTCTGGCGAAACAAAGCAGAAGTGGGATGGGGATATATATTTGAAGGGGTCAGGGCAAGACTGAAGAGGACCTCAAATGGTAGACTAAAGCCTCTGCCTATTCCGTAGGCAGCAGGGAGCCACGGAAGGCTTTGATTTCTTGAAAGCAAGGTTTGTTTGAAACTAGGTAGTGTGTAGGATGGGTTAGAAGGGACAACCTAGAGGTGGGCAGTCGATTTAGGAGACTACTGTAAATCCAGCCAAGTGCAGAGTGATTTATTTTTGAACTAAATAAATTGACTGCTTATACTGTATAACAACAACAAATACAATAATTATAATAACTCATGCTTATCTAGAACTTAAACTGTGTGCTTTCGTTTGAGTGCCTCAGTAGACCAGCTTGAATGTCCCCTGGTGGTGGTGAGGTCTGAAAGAGAACTGGAAGTAGAATCAGATGGACTGAGGTTTCAGCTTGTCCCAACTCTGCAATTGTGGTTTGTGAGTAACATCATTTGAGTCAGTCTTTAAAGGGTTAATAACCAGGTCATAGGATTTAAGAATTGAAAAGTCTTAGCTCCAGAAGGGACCCAGTCCAAGTCTTTTTATTTTACAGATAAGGTAAAATGAGATTAGAGAAGGGAAGTGACTTGCCCAAGGCCAGGAGGCCAGAAGAGCTTCCTCTCTTTTCATCTGTCTTAGTTAGTTTTCTCCAACTGGAAGATGCAGAGACAATGTCTTCTGCACAGCATCAAATAGATATTGTGAGAGGTCTTTACAAACGGTGAAATGAGGGTTCATGTGATATTTTATTATTATTTGGCCATAACTGTTAGCTTGGCTTTAGCTCAGGCCCAGTTTCATTCTTTCAACAACTTTTCATTTAGTGCCAGCTAATGCAGGTCTTGTTCTCAGCACTGGTGATGCTGCAGTGAGCACAGCACTTACAATCCCTACCCTAATGGTGCTTACATTCTGGTGAAGTGTGTTTGTGTATGTTCTCTGATGATAAGTGCTATGGAGAAAAGTAAAGCAGGAAAGAGGAACAGGGAGTTGTCAGAGGTGGGGGGAGGGGATGGAATTGTAAATAGGGGGGTCAAGGAGGGCATCTCAGAGAAAGTGACCCAGATTCCAGGCTGTGCACTTAGAACAGGAGGATTTTTTTTTTTTTTAAATAAATGTATTTGTTCTTGGGCAGCAGAGTCTCGAGGGGAAGGCTGACTTTGTTTGCCAGGGTGTGTGGTAATGTCCATCGACAGTGTGGCTTGGAGAAACAAAACCTTTATCATCAGCACTCTTGTAGACCATCAGATGTAACATTCTGCTTCCTTCGTGAAAACCAAACCCAACCCAAAGACTTAAAGGTTTAGCAGAAATAATTTGCACACTGACTCATCCTCAAGTCTTCTTTTGAGACCTTGTGAAGGGGGCAGGGACCGGCACGGGTTGAGCACTACTATGTGATAAGTGCGGTACTAGGCCCCTACATATCCCGTACCATTTTATCCTCTAGGGATACTACCAAGGAGATGCTATTGTTCCCATTTTGTAGGTGAGGAAACTGAGTCTGAGAGTGCCCATGTGGCTTGCCCAAAGTCAGCACAGCTGGGACAGACCAGAGATTCAAACCCAGGTCGGCCTGGCTCCCTATCCTGTGCTCTCTCTGTGACATCATAGCCTCTTCTGCAGACTGAGAGCTGATGTGGTTTGGAAAATCCCTGCTAAAACCTTTCCTAGAAGTAAATTCAGAAATTATGTAGCCTGGGCCGGCCTGGTGGCGCACTGGAGAGTGCGCTGCTTGGGAGTGCGGCGGTGCTCCCGCCGAGGGTTTGGATCCCATGTGGAGACCGGTTCCCGCTCACTGGCTGAGCGCGGTGCGGGCGCGACACCGAGGGTTGCGATCCCGTTACCGGTCAGTAAAAAAGACAAAAAGGAAAAAAAAAGAAATTATGTAGCCCAACTCCCTCATTTTACAGATCCGGTGAGATAACACTATGAATGTGTAGCTGTGCAATGAACGTTTGTTTCCTGCCTTTGCAGATTAGAGAGAGGCTGCTTGCTTGAGGTCACACAGAAGGTTAGCAGCAAAGCATGTACTCTTAGGACATCCAAGTCCCCCTATCCTAGAGTCACTATCCTGAGGCACTTAAGGCCGATGTCAAAGGCTGTAGTGTCAATGTCAAAGAGGAACTGTCAGTCCTACAGAGGACCTGATGCCCAGTTCACAAGACTCCATGGGCAGGAGTGTAATGAGAAGCTCTAGCCCACCTCTCCCCACCCACAGATAGGGACGGATGGGAAGGCTGGAGAAGACCTCTCTAGATGGCTTTCATTCAGGTTTACGGCCAAGTAGTATTCATTCAGCACTGCTGGGTGCCCAACACTGGGAATAAAGAAGTAAGTGCAGGAGCAAGACCCAATCTAGTCCTCCAGGTGCTGGCAAGTTAGTGGGAAGGACAGATAAACAGACACTGCAACTGGCATGTTAAATCCTACCATTGGTGGCAGCAGAAGGTGAGTGATGTCTTCAAGCCGGCAGGACTGGCAGGAGATTTTTGTGATGTTTTCACATGACTATATTTCTGGAAGAAATCGCCTGAAGATATCTACTCCTGTGTTTGTCAATGAGCTATGATCATTTAAGGCTTCTGTAAAAACGATTATTACAGGGACATAGAGGGGGTTCGTAGGGGTACGGGGCCAGTAACAGGCAGCAGCCAGAACCCCATGGGTGATGCTGAAGTCTCACTTAAACTGCATAGACAAGCACCTGTTACATCGGATTTGCTTTTCTTTCTTTCTTTTTTTTTTTAAAAGATGACCGGTAAGGGGATCTTAACCCTTGACTTGGTGTTGTCAGCACCACGCTCAGCCAGTGAGCAAACCGTCCATCTCTATATGGGATCCGAACCCGGGGCCTTGGTGTTATCAGCACCGCACTCTCCCGAGTGAGCCACAGGCCGGCCCCCGGGATTTGCTTTTCAAAGCGTTTTGCTTTGAGAGGCAGGGTGATGGTGGGCACCGAGAGCTGAGGTGTGGGCTGGTTGCTTTGGCTCCGCAACCACTGGGTGAACCTAAATAGCAACAATGACAATAGCTATCTTTTAAGGAGCCAACATGCAGGGGCGGGGCTACAGCTGGGGGCTGGGCAGGGGGTGGGGAACTGAGGCCTGGGGGAGGGGCTAAATCAGGAGGAGGCGTGGCTTGCATTTAATTTTCCCAGCACCCAGTCAGGTCACCCGATTATTCTGTTTCCCGGTTGAGAAGGTGGAGGCTCAGAGGTCTTCAAGGTCACAAAGCCAGTGGAAATGAGAATTCGAGTCCGTCTAGGTTCCATTTCCTCATCTGTTGAGGGTGTGTCTGAGGGAGGACTTAATTCCTTCTTTCTACTTAATGAGAAAATGTCACTTGGTGGGGGTGGGGAGGGTGGGGGAGCTGGCAATTTCCATTTCTAGAAGTGAAGGCTCCCTACTTTTGCAGCTGCCTCCATTTGTTTGGGAGATTCACCGGGTTGGGCCTTTCTGCAAACATGAGGCAGATCCCCACCCATTGTCCTTAGGGACGAGGGCGAGGTCGCCCCAATTTCCACGCAGATGCAGTGGACTGTGCTGAGTTCTCTCTAGTGACGTGCATCAGTGGCTTTTGAGCAGGCCTTTACTCTTGAGAAGTCGGGGAGTGGTAGTATTTCTAGAGATCCAACCAGACAGCTGGGGCCTCCCTGGGAGGTTATTGAAGACTGAATAATGGAGACTAGGAAGGTACCGTGGGCCTTTGTGACTGCCTCATCTGAGCCATCAAGTCATTCATTTGTTCACTCACTCATTTGTGTCAGGAGCTCTGCTAGGTTTTGGGACTACACTGGTGAGTTAATGCGTGAGTTAAAAGGGCAGCAAAGCAGCTCAGAGTAGGGTAGCTAACATTGGAACTGACTTTGGACCCGTGAAGCCCACCTTGGGTCTTGATGTCACCATGGTGCTCTCATGGAGGAAAAACATTTTTGGAAGAATGGGAGTCTCTGAATCATATTAATGTCTGGATATTTTAAAATCAGGAAGATCAAATGGGAGATAAGATAAACTTACAGTTAGAGACTGTAAATGAGGGAATGCAGCCTAGGGATGTCTTGCTGGTAGAATCTCTTTTAAATGTGAGTG
>NW_007751553.1:1546-3007 GCF_000696425.1 Galeopterus variegatus | reverse complement strand
GAGACTGTAAATGAGGGAATGCAGCCTAGGGATGTCTTGCTGGTAGAATCTCTTTTAAATGTCTTGCTGGTAGAATCTCTTTTAAATGCCTTTAGGTGGAGATTTCAAACTTACTTGGCTGTCACCACTCCCTATTGGCCCCTTGGATTGGCAATTGGATCAGCCATCTGTGCAGCCCCTGTAGCTAACTGGGGTTTTCACCCTTATGGTAGAAGTCTTCAAGCCTTGAAGGTCTATTTCTTCAAGTGTTAATGAACCAAAGACAGATTTGCAGAATATGGTATACTTTTAAACTTTGAACCTTTCTCTGATTCTTACTGTTAGGGAGTAATAATGGCGAACTTTGTTGATGAGCTTTATTGATAATAATGATAACTGGTGATAAAAATGGTGAATTAGCTGACATTCATTTCTATTGACTCCACATAGGTTTATTTATTTATTTATTTTTGGCAGCTGGCCTCTAAGGGGATCCAAACTATGACCTTGGTTTTATAAGGCTGTGCTCTAACCAACTGAGCTAATCAGCCAGCCTTCTATATGTTTATCGAGAGCTGCTGTGTGCTGTACTTTTCTAGGTCTTGAGAATATAGTAGTGAAGAAAACAAAAACGGAACTTAAATTTCAGTGTGAGTTGGGGGAGAGCGATAGAGAAGATTCATGTTAGATGGTGATAAGTGCTAAGGGGGAAAAGTGGGAAAGAGGGTTAGAAGTGTTGGATGAGGCAGACTTAGAAGGGCTGGCCATTGCAGCCTTCACTGAGGAAATGCATATTTAGTAAGCGCCTGAATTAAATGAGAGAGGTGACCTGTCGCTATCTGGGGCAAAAGCATTCTAGGTATAGAAGGCAGCAAGTGCAAAGAAAGGCCGTAGAGTGGGACCAGGCCTGGAGTGTTAGGACAGCCCCATCAACACACCATGCTTTCTCACTCCTCTGAGGGAGGTACTGTTATTGTTCCCATTTACAGATGGGCAAACTGTGGCCACAGAGGCTGAGAAACTTGCTCCAGGTTACGGAACAGGCAGAGGCAAGCTTCTAACCTGGCAGAGTTTGTGCTCTTATATACTACACTATTAAATCATTAAAGAAATGATTTCATTGGCCTGGGTAGACCCAGGTACTAAAGACTTACCCCTCCAGCTCCAAGTGAACTTTCCAAGCCCTGGAGGAAAACCCTGGGTGTGGTGGTAGGGGAGGGAGTGACTCAGGCTTTGGCTGGCTTCCTGCTGAGTCACTGCTCCTGGGCCGAGGAGGGAAGAAAGTGGTGCTCAATCCTCATCTCCTCGCAGTGGCAGCTTCCTGCCTTTTGGAGGAGATGCCTGGTGACAGGTCTTAACCGTACACCGCCAGTGAACAAATTCACCTGCCTTTCCTAACACCTTTCCTAATTGCTCCGTTATGAAGTTGTGGGTGGGCTCCCTTCTTCATGTGGCCCAAAGCCAGCAAGAGAGAACAGCCCT
>NW_007751553.1:0-986 GCF_000696425.1 Galeopterus variegatus | reverse complement strand
TTGTCAGGCTGGCTGTCTTCCCGCTCAGGTTGAACTATTCGAGAGCAGCCATGTGCTTGGCGTGCCATGACAGAGGTGAATGAGAGGCAAAGGGCAGCCACACACACCACCCTGGGTCATGACACAGTCATAAACATAGCAAGGAAAAAAATGGGTAAGTACTATAATATGTATATCAAGTTGAAGACTTCAAAATAGGGATCCATGAATAATAATAACAGCTAACATGCATTGAGCACTTAAACTGTGCCAGGCAGTATTTTAAGCACTTAACATGTTTTATTTCATTTTCATAACCCTCGCAACACCTTGTAAGGGAGGAACTTCCAATTTTATAGATAAGAAGATGGAGACACAGTGATGTCACAGCTTGGAAAGGGCAGGAAGGACTGCAGGAGAAGAATCCTGGAGTCAGGAAAGTGCAAGCGCTATGTAGGGATCTGGGGCGCTGGGGCCAGGGTGGAGCTGCAGTGAATGATAAGGTGGGAAAGGATGGTGAGGCCAGCTCACAGGGTTTAGACCTGAGTTTATGTGTGGTGAGGAGACCTCCCGCTCGCTCCTTATTCACCAAGAATCCTCAGTATTTGTTGAACTTCTGCTCTGGAATATCCTTAGATAAGAACTGTATGTTCCAGGACATGTCCTGATGGGTGTTGTCCACAGCTGGACTGTCTTCTCCTTCTGAACCAGGCCCACCTCCCCTGATTCACCTCCTGGCTTTCACCGCCTTGTTCCCCAATCCCAATGTGCACAGTCGTTGTTTCTGTCTAGCTAGCACTTCCACTTTGGCAAAGCTTCTCCTCCCCATTCTTATATGACCTGGTGAGGTCACCTCACAGCACCTTCTTGTTGGTAGACACCCTTCGTTACCTACCCAACTTAGCCTCTCTCCTTCTTGGCTTAAGAAACCCCAGTTTTGTTCAGGGTGACCACATGGCCAGCCCCAGATCATTATATGTCTAAGCCCAAAATGATAATCTTATTCT
>NW_007751552.1:8200-9272 GCF_000696425.1 Galeopterus variegatus | reverse complement strand
CTCCCGCCCGAGGGTTCGGATCCCACATACGGACCGGTTCCCGCTCGCTGGATGAGCGAGGCGCGGGAGCAACACCGAGGCTTGCAATCCCGTTGCCGGTCCCCGGTCCGGTACGGGGGCAACACTGAGGGTTGCGATCCGTTGCCGGACATGGAAAAAAGACAAAAAAAAAATATATATATATATATATATATATATACACTATGATCAAGTGGGATCAATCCCTGAAATGCAAGGATGGTTCAACATACGCAAGTCAATAAATGTGATACATCACGTCAAAAATATCAAAGACAAAAACCATATGATCATCTCTAGATGCTGTAAAAGCATTTGACAAAATTCAACATCCCTTAATGATAAAGGCTCTCAGCAAAATAGGTATAGAAGGAAAGTATCTCAATACGATAAAAGCAATCTACAAGAAGCTCATTGCCAATATTATCCTGAATGGAGAAAAACTGAAAGCTTTTCCCTTAAGAACAGGAACAAGACAAGGATGACCACTCTCACAACTTCTGTTTAACATAGTACTGGAGGTACAGCCAAGGCGATCAGACAAGAGAAAGAAATAAAGGGCATCCAGATTGGAAAAGATGAAGTCAAACTCTCCCTATTGGCAGATGACATGATCCTATATATAAAAAAGCCTAAAGTGTCTATTCAAAAATTTTTAAAGCTGGTTAAAATCAACAAAATCAATTCCCCCAAATCAGTTGCATTTATATTCTCCAATAATGAGCTAACAGAAAGAGAAATCAAGAAAGTAAGCCAATTTACAATATTCACAAAACAAACAAACAAACAAAAACAAACTAAGGAATCTGTTTAACCAAGGAGGTGAAAGATCTCTACAATAAGAACTACAAACCACTACTGAAAGAAATTAAAAACACAAAAAGATGGGAAGACATTCCATGCTCTTGGATTGGAAGAATTAACATTATGGAAATGTCCATACTAGCCAAAGCTATCAACACATTCAATGCAATCCCCATCAAAATACCAACGACATTCTCCACAGAAAAAGAAAAAACAATCCTAACATTTATATGGAACAACAAAAGACCCC
>NW_007751552.1:0-4858 GCF_000696425.1 Galeopterus variegatus | reverse complement strand
GTTTACATGGCCTGGCTACCTTTCAAAAGAGTTAACTTCCTCCCCTGGTCTTCTTAAGTGCCGGGAGCTCCCACCGGCTAAGGCATGTTGGATATCAAGCATCCCCTCTCTGGAAAACTGAGTATGTGTCTGGGCTTGATGGATCAGATTCACTTAATCTTCGGAGAATGCTATTTTTTCACAAGCAGCAAGGACAAGGCTGGGAATTGACAGCTATTCTCTCCCCAGGCCACCTCCCCTGACCCACTGGCAGTCATGTCNTTACCAAGCAGATGAGAACAGCAGTTTCAACCTTGGATAGATACAATTCTTAGTAGCTTCTCAGAGGAGTTCTGTTTTCAAACAGTTCAAAAGGGAGTGCTGTTATCTTCTTGACCTGAACACCCAATGAAAAGCCGAAAACAAACAAACAAACAAGTCTATATAAGCTCAAGGTTACAACTAAATGGAAAGCAAAATTTAGAACATCAAAACCAGAAAGCAGATCAGTTCACAAGAGCCACATAACATTATCAGCTCTATAAATAAATAATGCCCTTGGCCAAAGTAAATAATTAGGAAGTATTTATCTTTGCATTACAAGTGGCAATAGAAATGAATCAGACATTCACACATACAAAAGGTATGGCCACCGCCAATGCCTCAGTCTAATCAAAAAATAAAATATAAGAAATCTAGAAAAATTAATGTTCAGATTTCTACCAGTCTACACTGATAGAAGTCATAGAGTAATACTATAGCTTCTGCTAAGTCACAATTCACAACGCAGCTTCTAGAGTCAAGGCAATGCGTTAAATAAGTTTTGTGCATCAGTGGAATTTCTTTAGTAATATATAAATATTCCCGGAAATGTGAAATCTCAAGAATGTCACAGATATGCTGCAAACATACGTGCAAGTTTTTAAAATGCCGCAGACAACCACTAATGGGAAAGAAATGCCTAGAGGCATGCGAGGGCTATGGGTGAACTGAACTTGGTAGGGCTGGAATGGGTGGATGGCTTCAGCAAGCTGGTTTGCAAATGAAGCTTGGATCTTTCTAGTACCAGTGGTGAAATTACCCAGACCCACCATGCAATCACTGGCAGCAGCAGCCTTCAGCAGCCCTCTTCTTCCCACCTCCTGACTTTCTTTAAGGACAGGAAGGGAGGTGGGAAGGAGGGGCAGGCAGGTAACAGAAGGCAGTGTTCAAGAACAGATCTTGTTTCATCACCTTGAAAGAGGGCTGCTAATAAGCCTCTAGGCTGGTTAGTTAGTTAGTTAGTTAGTTAGTTAGTTAGTTTTAATGCCAGCACTCTAACATGAATATCAGGCTTGCTTCCTTACATTGGCAAATGAAAAGAGAGTAGGACATACCTCTCCACCTAGCATGGGGTTATCAGCCTTTTAAAAAATTGTCATGTAAGTACCTTTTAAAAAATAGTTATGGTTTTTATTTCAAATGAATAACCACTCCTTCTTACTCTTTATGTGCTATACCACAAACTTCCCAGAATCACGTATTCTATAGATCCCTCTTAGAAGACAGAGACCTGAAAACACATTGTAAAGGAACATTAACTGAAGAATATTTCCTGTAGTCAGGGGTGTAAAGGTCTTTCTTTGTTACCAGGGACTGTCTATACCCAAATACCACAAAATAAATCTGTTAAACAGAATCCTTCCTTCTGCAGCCATAGGCTCATCCTGCTTACAGCAAAGACGGAAACTTGGTACAACAGATACTACGCTATGTGTCTATAAGCATTAGCTAAACACACTGCAGACGTTCTGCCTTCTCACCCTGACTTGAGTGGCCTCTCCATTTATTTTGTGTTCTTGGCAGTGCAGAATTTCTGGCAGGTTTTGGACCACAATGGCTGAGGGATTTAAATGGGTGTGTGCTAATGGTAGTTCTTAATCTGCACAAAAATAAAAGGGAAATGCCATGCTAGATGTTAAAATGCAAGTTTTAGAGCAGCTTGAAATCTTTGCAAGGAAATAGTCAAGGGAATAGAGAAATCAGTAGGCAATGAGTAGTTATAGGTGTAAATTCTTTGACCAGAAGAAAAACACCATTATCATCACAACTTGCAGACAGTTGACAGATATTAGAGTGGAGAAACTATTGCCTAAGGCACATCATGACTTTAAGGCATTTGAAGATAACATTCACTGGGGAGACGTCTCCAGGGGAGCTGTGCTAAGAAGCAGTGGTTCTGGAAGCATAGTCCCAGACCAGCTCCATCAATATCACTTGGAACATGTTAGAAATGTTCATGCCTGGGCTGTTTTACCTACCAAATTAGAAACTCTGGGGTGAGGCCTAGCAGTATGCATTTTAACTAATCCTCCAGGTGATTCTAATGCCTACTAACATTTGAAAAACACTGGAGTAATGTTTCAATTAGACTTCCATTTCCCTGCTGCACCATCTACATCCATGGGGTGTGTGCATGTGTGTGCAGTGCGTGCGTGTGTGTATGTGTGTGTGTCTAAAATTTTTAAAGACGATGTTAGCCTTTAAATTTTTGCTCATTTTAATCCAGTGGTGTTAGTGGAGGGAATAATAAACACAAAAGTAGGGTCAATAATTAGCAATAAGTAATGTAAACTCATAGAAAAAGGCCAACAGCAAAATATACAAATCATTTTCTATTTTATTTTTCTTAACAGTCAAATGTAAGTCCCTTGAGATTCTATTGATGTAAAAATCACATTTGTTTTCATCTGGAAGGAACCTCTGTTCCCATCTTCTCATTTTATAGATGAAGAATCTGAATGGGATAAGGTTTTTTTGTTATGCCCAGGTTAAACAGCAAGTTCATGATCCTGGGTCTGAGGGAGAGAGATCTCAGGTAAAAGTTTCAATAGAGTAGATATTCTCGATTGCGGGGGGGAGGGAAATAAAATGCTTATCCACAATCTATGAAGTGATATGGCTCATTGAAATTGCTTTCTGCACCTCTTGGCTCCTGCTGGAGGCTGGTGCTGGCCACGTGTCACTGGAGGAATGTGTACTCTCTCTCGGGAGGCCAGGGACCGGCAGATGACCAGCTCAGCACACCACAGCAGCAGCTGCAGGGCTGCCTTTGATGGGGGAATGAAAGAGGCTTTTCACTCCCCATTTCCTCCCTCCCCCACTCCAGGCACAGCACCAGCACCAGTCCCCACCCTCCATCTGTGAATGCATTCCTCGATTCTGGAAGGAAATCATAAGCAACTTGCCCAGGAAGGATAACTCTCAAGTGAGTAAAGAGATAAACTTTATTATAATTATTAATTGTATAAATATTAATTATTAATTGTTATAACTATTGTTGCTTTATTTATACTTTATAACCCTCCTTCTTTCAGAAGGTATTTAAAAGGGGGAGGGAAGCGGTGCTTCATTTTTAAGGCTGGCCTCAATATCTGCTATGGAGGGTCAGGCCCAGATCCATATCTTCATTCTTTCTACAAAGCCAAGTTCACTGCCTTACACACAAAGAGGCTCTTTAAATATCTGGTGAATTACTGAGCGAATGTGACAGATCAGTGAGGGAAAATGGCAATATGAAGCATGGGGAAATTTTCCTGTTTGTCAGATGAAAGGGATAGTTTCCGGAAGCCGAATCCTTTTTATTTTACTTAACTTTTAGGAGTAAAGACAGAATGAAGGCACAGAATCTTGTTAAAGTTACCCTTATGTAAGGTTGGCAAACCAGATCCTCATGTGTTTCCAAGTCTGGGTAAAAAAGATCTTCCTGAATTTTCTTAGAGGAAAGTGCCTTGGATTTGGAGACACTCCAAACCAGAATCCAGGCAGTCGTCACAGCTGGGATAAGCCAGTTATGGTTCCAAATGAAAATTAAAATTCAGAGCTTAATTAAACAAAAAGACGTTGATGAAATCACAGCAGGATCTGGAGACAAAATTATATTGTATGCCGTCTCAGGACTAAGGTGTCTGCTAATCCTGAGATAGATCATTATCTGTAATGAAAAGTATAACACTAAAATGTCAGTTTTCGGATATTTAGTAGTAAATTGTAATACTCCTAATAATTCTACTATTTTTTCAACTACAGCTTCTGCTATAGCTTTTAAAGAACTAAATAAATTGATACAAGCTAAGTTTTTTTCATTCTGTCTGGGCCTCTCACTGTAATGTCTTAAGGAAAAGTGAAGTGCACAAGATGTTGACACTTGGCAGGAAAAAAGACAGGAGGCAAATGACCTTGGAAGAAAATCAATAGGTGATTTCACTCAGACCAAAAAAAAAAAAAAAGAGAGAGAGAGAGCAGTATTTAAAGAAAAAATTCTGCAATATATTTTTTTTACATCAGTATATTTGTGATCATTTCTGTGAAAGAAAATGATAAGCCTTAAAGTTTTACAGCCATGTTCATTTTCTAGAGGCAAGCGCTAATGAATATTAATATATGTGTATTGAGTCCTTTCCCTGTTTATAATAGTTAGACCTAAAGCATGTTGCAATGAGAATAGGGAAGGCACAAATAAATTACATGCCTTAAATTTGCAGAGGCAAATGATTATTCTTCCTTATTCTGAGAATATATTATTTTTTAAAGCTTAGGAAAAATAATTTTAATATTTGTGTTATTATATTTGGACCAAACATTTTTTCAGATATTTTAATTGAACTAGAGCCCCGTATGAGATGACTATATCATCACTTTCTTGAGTAGATGTCACTGCTGAAGTGAAAGCTCTGCCTCCCGCTTCACTTGCTTAGCTAACAAGGCTGAGAAAACACTGCCATCTACCTCCCAGTTTGCTGTCAGAGCCCCGGTTCTAAGAGGAGCCTACAGGGCTTTTTCCCTTCAAATTAAGCTATTTAAAAACAGCAAAAAAAAAAAAAAAAAAAAAAAAAAAAAA
>NW_007751551.1:2602-9273 GCF_000696425.1 Galeopterus variegatus | reverse complement strand
GGAGGCCGAGTAGAGGGCGCTGTGTGAGCGGCGGAGCTTGCCGGCTGGCCAGAAATGGGTGGAGCTGGCGCGGGGTTTGAACTGCCGCGGTGTGGAGCTTGGGTGTTTTTTCGGGCCCTTGCCCTGAAAGGGCTGAAGACCTACAGGTGGGGGAAAGGTCTCTGTTCGGGCCTCACCCCAGGGCTGCTCGTGTTAACACCTGTTGTTAGCTGGTTCTCAAAGCGAGATTTTCGTTTTAAAGCTTTGCTTCAGGGTTGCACAGTTATCTAAATCTTTACCGAGCTGGTGTAGCGGTCCTACTGCTACGGTTTTAGAGACAGAAAGGTTAAGATGAGAGGCAAAATCTACTGTGTAGGCTTTCTGTAGTGTTCTGAATTGGACAAGTGGAGATCTACTAAACAATTAACTCACCAGACCATAAATAACCTTTTACCCCTGTTCTTTTAAGCCCAAAGAAGTTAATTTTTTAAAAAACTTAAGTCTGCTATTTTTGCAGAAAAGCCTCTTGATTTTTGTTAGTAAGCAGCAATATTACTTAATATGGAATTCGGTAAGTAACATCTCTTCTTGTTTGAACAGTTTAAATTTAGGACATTGTAAAGATGAAGTTATTTACTAGAGGGTTTCGAAGAACTGCATTGCTGTAACCTAAAACCTTCAACAGATGACTAAATAGGTGCTCAGCTTCTTGGTTAATATAACACTGCCTGTTTAGAAAATGGAGGGGATAATGATTTAGATGTACTAAGAGTTTTTTGAGCCGTTTGCTTGAATGTTGCTAGTTCTGAGGAAAGAGGAGTAGTTTGGGGGTGTACTGGAGTTTGTATCTGAAACCCTGCAATGGCTCAGTCTTTGTATTATCACAGCCCTAAGAATGATAGAGGTTAGTATTAATTGTAGGTATTATATGACACAGTTATTAGTTTCTTAAATTAGCCAAACCCAGAATTGCATTGTAATTTCTTCTATAGCCCTATATGTCGTGAGTTCTTGTTTCAGTATATGTTTTACTAAGTACCTTTTATGTACCCAGTTTTGAGCTTGGGCTAGTAGTCAATTTGCAGTTTATTCCGTACGCCTGGAGCCATAGTATGTCCTCTGAATAAGAACAAATTAAATTTCTGTTACTGAGAAAGGAAAACAGTGTTTTAACTAAAAAATATTCAGTGCTATATATTTTCAGAGTGTCTAATGATGACTTTGTGTTTTTGTTTTCTAAGCAAAGAATGTATTTAATTATTGTTTTCTATAGGATGGAGCACTTTTTGAAAGACCGTTATAATAGTGTAAATAGATACAGCTCAAGTTCTAAGAAAGTAAACCTTATCAGGAGATATTTGTGAAAAATTTATTAGCATATCATCATGCTGTTAATCTTGGCTGTTCACTAAAACAAGAAATCACTGGGTTTTTCTTAGTTGGAGAAAGTACTTACACCCTGGAATTTTACTACAGGAGTGTATTTTGCTAGTTAATTTTCTGACCCCTAAACATTGAGGGTATTCAAGTATGTAATAAATAGCTAATATAGTGTAACTAGAGTTTGTATCATGGATTTAATCAGAAATGTAGATTTGTTGCGTAGAAACATCTTAATCTTTGTAGTAAAACAGTTGGCAAGCATATTAGGGGTTGAGAGTTAGAAAAGGATTTGAAGAAAGATAGATGTAATAGAGCATTATTTCACTGTTACCGCAAATTTGTGTCACTGGAAATGTTAGTTCTTGGAGGGGTAAACAGTTGTAGGACAGTTGTAATGTACTCTTATGATGTTGACTTCATATAATAAGATTTGATATATAGGCTTGTATATAAATTGCATTTTATCTTAATTTTTGAATTCTAAAGAACAAATAAGTCTTTTTTTTAATTAAGCCATTTAAAAAGTTAATTTCCATAAGTGATCTTCACCTCTAAAAGACTTGTTTTCATTTCTTTGCAATGCTTTTTATCTTTGTCATTATTTAAAGACCTTTCTGTGTAAAGTTCAAATCTAAGGATTCCGTTTTGAGGAAAATTTTTGCTATATTGAGCATGCTGAAGCTGGAACTTGCTTATGTTGTATTGAATATAATTGATAATAATATTTCAAACATAGAACACTTAAGAGGTTTAACAAGCACTAGTGTCTTTTTAGAATATTGTATTGATAGTTTTAATAAGATAACCTTATTCTTAGTAAAAAATGCAAGACTAAAAATATCTCAAGGGATTCTTGATTTTATAGCTAGAAAGTGCTTAGATTTTTCTTTAGGTTACACAGAGAAGTTTCCTTAACTACTGTTTGTTCTAGAAACTGGAACAACTCAATCAATACCCAGATTTTAACAACTACCTGATTTTTGTTCTTACAAAATTAAAATCTGAAGGTAAGTAGGGTTTGTGTTGATAACTATTTAAAAGTGTCTTTAAGCCCTATTAAATTATACTGGGAATTATTTATTTCAAAGGATTACATTTTGTAGTAACCACATTCTGTAAGCATTTACATGCTTATGCATTCAGTTGTTAATGGGTTTTTATATAATTCTCTCATTCTTCACAAATAAAAAACGTGTTGCAAAGGCTACTTTGGTTTTTTGCTTCAGTGTTTGTATATGAATATAATAAAAATTGATTTAATATACAGATTGAGTGCAAGATTTAATAATTAACTGTGTTCATTGTAGGAAAAATCAAAAGTTTGTATAACAAAAATGAAAAATTACTGGTGACCCAGAGATAATTATTGCTGATCTCTTGAATTATATCCTTCTATACTCCTTTATATGGCTATAGATACGACTTTTAAATTATTTAACAAAAAATGGGATTATTCTACTCAAATATACTTTTTAGAAACTTCAAACAGTATACATGTAACTTTTTCATTAACTTTTCTGAACAATTTTCAATTTAAATTCTGTGACAATTTAAAGCTTGAACAGTCTGATTTTTAAATTACATACCTGGTCATTTGATTGGTTTTTTTTGTTTGTTTGCTTGTTTTGTCTTTTTCGTGACCGGTAAGGGGATCGCAACCCTTGGCTTGGTGTCACCCGCACTGCGCTCAGCCAGAGAGCGCACTGGCCATCAACACATAGCATCCGAACCCACGGCGGCAGCACCACTGCGCTCCCAAGCGCTGCACTCTCCCGAGTGCGCCACGGGGCCGGCCCATTTGATTGTTTTTAAAACATAGTGTGTCCCAATAAACAGTATTTCACAATAATGTAAAGCACCAACTCTTTGCCAGGCAATTTGTAGGTTCAGGAGAGATTGTTCTATGTTGTAGTGAAAGGTATTCTTCATGGCATTATTGAGTTGAGTGTTCCCTTCCTGGAACATTGTCAGAAAATATAGAAGATGCTCAAATATTTATTGAGCAACTGACTAGCTTCTCAGTGTAAGCAATATACTGTATTCAGTGATTAGTGTTTTAGAAGCCATAGTGTAATTAGAGAAAACACTACACTTGGGAAATAAAAAGCTTTAGACTCTGATGCTAAGTCATGTAACCTCTCTTGCTTCTTTCAGCTATAAAATGACTGTGTTAGACAACAGACCATCTGTAAGGTTTCAGCTCCAAACTCTAGAAGGTTAATGGTCTTAATTTGTAGTAAAATCTCAATTAATCTTGTATTTAGAGTCTGATAATTCATACAGATAGTGATTTTTTGAAAAATTGTTCTCAAATGATTTTCTAGTTAATTTGGGGTTTTAATTTGTGAATGAGGGACATAATAGAAAATTTAAAACTCTAAATCTAGGTTTTGTGAAATGAGGAATTCTTTCATCATTTCTTTAAATTCAGCAACTAATGTTCCTAATTTGATAAATGTATTTATGATACATTGTTAATACAGAAATTTTCTTACACAGTGGTTTGTAATCAATAATTTGTGCCATTTATATTTTAAAGAACTAAAATATTTGGTAAATGAATTTTTAAATCTGTTTTTCTTGAAAATTATTTTACTTGAAAATTTAAAATTTATTTTCACTAAACTGTCTACTCTGTTGTGTTCTCTCCCTACATTCCAAATATTAAGATTGTTACAATATTATAGTCTTTATTAAAGCTTTCTTAGGATATGAGGATACTTCAGAAGTAGTTTTTTGGTTTTTTTTTGTGACCGGTAAGGGAATTGTAACCCTTGGCTTGGTGTCGCCCGCACCGCGCACAGCCAGTGAGCACACCGGCCATCCCTATATAATAGGATCCGAACCTGCAGCCTCAGTGCTCCCAGCGCCGCTGCACTCTCTATTGAGCCACGGGTTCGGTCCCAGAAGTAGTTCTTTTAAAAAATGAACATCATTCAAATAGAGGAAAGAGTTTGGGTGCAGCTGCCTCCACAAACACTTATTAATTATAAACCATACTGTGTTGGAAAGGATTTCATTCAGATTTTCTTGACCCTAAAATGTATTTCTTTTGTTCATTAGACATAGTTTCTCAGTGGACTTAGGGGTTTTACATTTGTGTAACACTTGATATTTCTTCTTGTGCTTACTCCTTTACTTTTGTCCTGCCAAGGAGATTGGGACACCAGTTAGCCATGTCTAGTTTTCCATTAAAAAAAAAAATCTTATCATTGTGGCCACCCATATCAGAGAAGGAACAGTAACAACTTTAAGTGAAAATGTTTATTTAGTAATCTTATCACTGAATTTTGGAGTTAAATTTTAGATCTGAAAGGATCTCAGAGATCAGCAGGTCAAATTCCCTCACTTTACAGATGTGCAAATTTCCATCCCAATGAAGTAAAGTTATTAATTTTAAAAAAAAAAAAGGAAATGATTAATTGGTGGCTTTTTAGAATGGGTTTAGGACAAAGGATATATACTTTTAATATTAAATTGTTTTCACGTTGTGTTGTAGTTTATTAAAACTCTTCATCTGGTAACCTTTATTGTAGAAACAATATTGTGTATTTCTTGTAAAGAAATACACATGCCACTTGAGTAATTACATGACTTTTCAAACTTTGAAGAGAATTTAGAAGTGCGTTTGGTTTTGTTTTAAGTTATTCATTGGAATGGGTTGTAATTGAAAATGGAAAGTTTTTAGATGATGACATAAAAGCTCTTGAGTTGTATTGCTGTGATGACCTGAATGGGGTTTATGTGCAGAAAAACTGCTGTTCCTGCCTCTATGTGTGCTTTACCCTAGTTAGACTTTGGGAAAGTAATACTAACTAGAACAAGCTCAGGTTATTTAATTTTTTAATAAAGTAGGGAAAACA
The DNA here is from genome assembly GCF_000696425.1 of Galeopterus variegatus. Taxonomy (NCBI): domain Eukaryota; kingdom Metazoa; phylum Chordata; class Mammalia; order Dermoptera; family Cynocephalidae; genus Galeopterus; species Galeopterus variegatus. Next base: position 4,048 of record NW_007751551.1, on the reverse strand, counting down.
GTAGTGTTACCATAGTGTATTCTGCTAAACATAGCTTTTCATGTCTTACAGACCTTTGATAGGAGGGTGATACTGTAGAGTGGTTTAAAGTATGCTGTAGAACCAAGCTCTCAAGATTGATATTTTGGCTTCCCCACGTGGTAACCTTGTGTGACTTTGGCAGAGGCCTCGGTTTCTTTACTTGTGCAATAGGGTTAATAATACCTGTTTCATGAGGTTGTAGTGCTACATGGAAGGCACTTAGCAGTGTTTAATACATGATAAGCATTCAGAATATGTTAACTATTGCTGATATTGTTGGTATTGATGCCAGTTGGTAAAGCATGTTATTATATTCTATTAGTATTAAATTGCTTTTTGAAAATTTGTAAATACCATCTCTGGATTAAACTTTTTAAAGTAAATTCTATTTTAAAATGTTTTTGGAGATTTTTTTGCTTTGCTTTTTTAAATTACGTGAAAGTGATCCCATACATTCTTAGTCCACCTGATTTTTTAATAGCATATCTTTGATTAATACTTTCAGATCTATGATGATATTTATATCAGATAACAATAAAGCTTGAATACACTGACCATAACTCTTAAAGTAACTCTTTAAACTAAACCACTGGTTCTCATCAAGGGGCAATTTTGTCCCCAGGAGACATTTGGCATATCTGGAAACATTTTTGGTTGTCACAACTTGGAGGGGTGTGCTACTGGCATCTGTGGCCAGTGATGCTGTCAAACATCTTACAATGCAAAGGATAGCACCCCACAACAAAGAATTACCCTCAAGATGTCAGTAATGCCAAGGCTGAGAAACCTTGAGCTGTAAATCATGGAGCTAATCCTTTGATAGTCATTTATGATTTTTTTTGACTGGTTATAGCAAAATAAGTTGGTATGTCACAGTTTTTGAATGTAAATATCTTTAAAGTTACTGCTCTTGGCACATTTTAAAATGAAAACTACTTTAAAACTCAATACTATTGTCGTTTTATTACAGATGAACCCACAAGATCATTGAGTGGTCTCATCTTGAAGAATAACGTGAAAGCACATTTTCAGAACTTCCCAAATGGTGTAACAGACTTTATTAAAAGTGAATGTTTAAATAATATTGGTGATTCCTCCCCTCTGATCAGAGCCACTGTAGGTAAGTTATGTTGCAACAGTTTTGCTTACCTGTTTATGACTGTCATTTTTATAGATGACAGACCATTCATAAAATGAAAATTTATTTTATGTAACATGTGGTATTGAGTTTCTAGTTTCACTTTTACAGGTAAAGAAAAACTTTTTAAGTGTAGGTTTGTAGATTTTTACTATTTTCTCCCTTGTTTTTAATATTTGCCTTGTCTACACCTAATTCAACAGCAGTTTCTTTAGTTTTTTAAGACAGATTGTTTTCAGGGAAAGAACAACTTTCTGTCAGTTTATATAATATTGAATAAAATAATT
>NW_007751551.1:0-881 GCF_000696425.1 Galeopterus variegatus | reverse complement strand
GTAAGGGGATCGCAACCCTTGGTGTGGTGTCGCCCACACCGCGCTCAGCCAGTGAGCGAACCGGCCATTCCTATATAGGATCCAAACCCGCAGCGGGAGCGTCACTGCACTCCCAGCGCCGCACTCTCCAGAGTGCGCCACGGGCTCGGCCCTGGAGTTAATTTTAATTACTGGAGCTATCTTTGATATTGTTGGAGAAAAGTAAGTTGCAGTCTTTCGTACAGACACTTGGTAGATTGAAAAGAAACTCCTAGTGAAGTTTTGGGAAACGATGAGACAGATCTGGTGTATGATGTGGTTTTTTCGTAGATTTACTGTGTTGATAATGAGGGTTGTTGATTAATATTATTTACGTGGTTTGGAAATCTGAGCCTGATTTGGGACTTTGAAAAGTGTGTATGTGCACACGTGTATGCACGCTGCACGCACAGTTGCTCATGTGGCAGTATCTAACACAGTGCAGTCGCATTTCTTAAAGATGGGTGTTTTCTTTCAAGGTATTTTGATCACAACCATAGCCTCCAAGGGAGAATTGCAGAATTGGCCTGACCTCTTACCAAAACTCTGTAGCCTGTTGGATTCTGAAGATTATAACACCTGTGAGGTAAGGATATTTGCTTCATATGTAATTTTTCTTTTCTGTTTTTCTTTTATATTGTTTGTTAGCAACCTTTGGGAAAGATATTTCCCCTGAAACATATGTATAACTTCAAAACTTAGAAGCCTAAAATTACCTTTATATTTTGCATTTGTGATCATTTGTCTTACGTTTTCTGTAAAGACTTATGTTACAAAACTTTTTACTAAATTTTATACAAGGAAATATCTTCTGGTTTTCTATTCTAAAATTGTATATTGGGTGTGTGTGTGTGTGTGTGTGT
>NW_007751550.1:0-9273 GCF_000696425.1 Galeopterus variegatus | reverse complement strand
TTACCCATCGGCCCAGGCATTTGTGGCTTGAGGATACCTCAGAGGCTGGGAGGGGGAAGCAGAGTCAAGGGTTCATGGGAGGGGACTCAGGACTAAGCTCAGGACACAGGGAACAAATGGCCCTGACCCAGGGGTGTGCCTTGACCCACCCCCACCTCCACCCCAGCAAGGCCCTTCTCTCTCCTGCACCTTAATTCTGTTCTTGTTAATCTCCTCGTCCGAGATCTTCCAGGGGAAGTCCTGCCTCATCTCAGTGACAGTGGCCTCGTCCTTGAAGCCATCATTCAGGCGGAAGGGTGCAATCATGTCCTCAAACCGCTTAATGCTGTGGACGAGAGAGCAGGTAAGGCTAGGTGAGATGGCCCAGTCTCCAGAGGAACCAGATCCCCGGAGGGAGCTGGAGGTGGTGCCACAGAGACATACTTTTCAGGCTGAAACCCATTCTGACGCTGTCATTTACATCAGAGTGGCTACTGTGTTCAATTCAGCTCTGCTGTTTGGGTCTGGTATTTAACCAAACTTCCACAAGTCGTTCGCAACAACTGACCCATGATCCACCCTCCACCCACCCAACCATTTAGCAAGTCTCTACTGAACCCTATTCTGTGCCAGGTTCTGCGCTATACACAGTGAACAAATAAGATCGTGTCCCCTGTCTTCATGGAGCTCATGGTCTGCTAGGTGATAACCAAATAGGCAAATAAATATAAAGTGGAAGTTTTATGAAGGTTCAAATCAAGAATGGGATAGAGAACAACAGGGGTGGGAAAGCCCTCTCTGCGACCTGAAGGAAGTTTGTCTTCCCAGAGCCTGCTATGCACAGGGCAGTGGGTGTGGGAGCAGACAGAACTAAATGTGCAGCCCTGAGACAAAGGCATGTTTGGCCTGTGTGAGGAGCATCAAAGGAGCTGGTGGGCTGGAGCAAGGTAAGCTCGGGACAGCGGGAGGAGGCGAGCACAGATGGACAGTGAGGGCCGGTCGGGCAGGTCTTTGCTATTTGCCCTCAGTGAGACAGGAAGCTGTTGGAGGGTTTTCTGTAGGATCTGACTTATACTGTTAAAGATAGAAATTTAGAATTAGCATTCAGATGAAGTCATCTGAAGCCACATGGATGGATGAGCTCTCCTGGGGACAGAGTAAACAGGAGAGAAGAGGGTCCTGGGCCAAACCCTAAAGTTGCCAACAAGTGTAAGTCAGGTAGAGGAGGAAGAGCCAACAGAGGAAACTGAAAGGAGGACACTGAGATAGGAGGACACCGTTGAATTCCACACACTTGCTGTTGCACAGCGGGAGAGAGGAAGATGTTGGGTAGACCATTCAACATTCTCCCCACTCCAAACACCGATGTGTGAACATAATGTCAGGGGCTGCAGCTGCCTGGCTCCGTGGTCCTCTCAGCCCCAGGAAGGGGACGTGACCCTGCCACAGCCCCTGCAGAAGTTGCCACCTCTGGCCATAGCCAACTGGACCAAAGATAGTCAAGAAATAGGCTGCACAGTAACCTCTACCTTAGCCTGGCAGGAGGGGATGGGTGGGGCCAGTCACAGTCCCTTTTAGAGAAACCTAAATCAGGCAGTGCCTGGAGAAGGAGGCAGTTTTCAGTGCAGCTGGGCCTGCAAGGGGAGATGCAGCTGTAGTGAGAGCTCAGAAGTGAAGAGTAAGCAGAAGCCACAAATCCAGTACTTACTGAACTTTGACTGTGGGCCGGGTGCTGTGTTAAGCACGTTACATGGTAGACGGGAGTTCTCAGAGTGGTTGCCAGAACCAGCAGCGCTGGCATCACCTGAGAGCATGTTAGACATGCAGATACTCAGGCCCGACCTAAGACCCACTGAATCAGAATCTTGGGGGTGGGACCCAGCAAGCTGTGCTTTCACAAACCCCCCATGTGATTCTGATGCACACCGAGGTTGAGAACCACCACTTTACGAAAACACTAAGGGGATTGGGGAAATTTTAGAAAAATAGTCACCTTCACAGGTAAAATCAGCCTTTGGTGAGTAGCAAGCAGCATGGGCTCATGACTGTGAAGCCAGACTCCCTGGGCCCCAGGTCTGTGGGAGTTGGTTGGGGGGGGGGGTCCCTTGCAATGAAACAGTGGCCTCTGCTCAAGTGGCAGAACAGCCACAATCTGCACCAGTAGGAGCTTAAAGACCAATTGATATACGGAAGGCACAAATGTGAACATTCATCAGCCTCCAAGGCCAGGTGTGTTTCTGGCAAAGACCAGAGCTCTGATATGCAAAAGACCAGTGAGCTAGGGAGAAGAAACACGAACTCAAAAATAAACAGCAGCAAATGCTGGCTCTTCTTTCTTTCCAGGAGCCCTATTTAGGCGAGGCTGGAGCAACAGCCCCTTACTTGTGGCTCACCAAGGAGAAAAGGGGCAGCAGGCAGAGGGGCCCGCAGGACTCACAGCTGGCCCTTCTGCTTGGAACCCCAACACAGATAACTCACTGCTCTGCCTGCGGCTTCTGGTTGATGTCAGGAAGGATGTGAACTTCATGGAATCCCAGTCGGAATTTGCTCAGCAGAGAAATGATCCTGGAAGACACATGGAGATTTTTAAAAATGTGTTCATTCATTTGACTAACTTTATTGAGCACCTGCTGAGAACACAGCAGTGAGAAAACAGGCCAAACCCTGCTCTCATGGAGTTTAACATGGGGTTGGGCAGACGATAAAGTAGGTCAGATGACAAATGACATGGAAAAATAATTGACCAGACTTTCCCAAGTGTCTGGTGACCATCTCTATACTAGTGCACCTCAGATTTTAATGTGTCTGTGCATCTGCTGGGAAGCTTGTTATGATGTAGATTCTGATTCAGCTGCTCTGGGGTGGGCTTGGGATTCGGCCTTTCTAACAAGCTCCCATGTGATGCAATACTGTTGGTCCAGGAACCACACTTTTGAGTAGCAGCAGTCTAAGGGATGGGAAAGTTGAAAAAAGGAAATTAAAGAGCAGCTGAGGAAACAAAGATAACACAAGAATTAAGTATAGAATCAGGAGTAGCTAGCCAGATGGTGCCGACTTTCGTCTAAAAGGGGAAGAGAAGCCACCTGTGGTTTGTAGCAGTCAGGGAAGAGGAGGTGGCCATCTGGCTGGATGGTGGGTAAGATTGTAGACCAAGGGGGTGGGACAGGGGAGTGTCCACACTGGAATCACCCGAGGAGCCTTTATTTATTTATTTTTATTTTTATTTTTATTTTTATTTTTTTTTTGTCTTTTTCCATGTCCGGCAACGGATCACAACCCTCAGTGTTGCCCCCGTACCGGACCAGGGACCGGCAACGGGATCGCAACCCTCGGCGTTGCTCCCGCGCCGCGCTCAGCCAGTGAGCGGGAACCGGTCCGCATGTGGGATCCGAACCCTCAGGCGGGAGCGCCACCGTGCTTCCCAAGCGGCGCACTATCCAGTGCGCCACCGGGCTGGCCCCCGAGGAACCTTTAAAATAATATACCTGCCTGGGCCCTAGTTTACCCATTGAGTCAGAATCCCTGGGCAGGATGTGGTTTAGGTATTGGCCCACATGATTCTGATGTGCCTACCCAGTTAGGGACCACTGGACTTCTTGGTGAGGGGAGTCCAGATGAGTGAAGGCATGAGGGTCCAGGTGGTGGAGCGAGGAAAGTGAGGTGCTGGCTGGAATGGCAGCGTGCTGGGGGAGAAGAAGGAGGGGAGACAAGCCTGAGTGACCAGTCTGGGGCCCAGCAGTCAAGCCACTGCTGGTTCCTGAACGTGGCAGTGAGAATTTGAAAGCCGAGTAGTGGGCAGGCTTGTCTTGGTGAGCAGTGGCAGGGTTGGCAGGCTGGGAAAGGAGGCAGCCGAGACCTGGCCCCAGGGTCATAGGGAGAGCAGATGATGTGGCCCATCAAGGGACTGTCGGGAGACAGAGGAGTTTTCCTAACCTTCGCCTCAAGGATGTGCTATTCCCCAACGGTGCCACAGCTTTGAGCTAAACCAAACCCACTGAACCCAGCTTCCCTGCAGAGCTGGAACAGGAAGCTGGGACTACAAAGCAGGCTGTGTGGTTTGTTTACTTTCTGGAGATCACGGAGAGGCCTGATGCTGCTGTCCCCAAGCAATGCTTCCTCTGGCATTGCTGAGAAAGGGGCCTTTTGGTGGAGAAGTCCTCCTTGGGGATGGGGACAAAGAGATGGAATTTCTGGATTGTCCTTGATTCCCACAGGGGTGACTAAAGAAGGGGATTGTGGGGGTGTAATCCTGGCATAGGACAAGGGTGGTGTAGGCCATGGGGTTCCCTCCTATCCTGACCTTGCAGCATCACAGCCAAGTTTGTTGCAAAGGGTACTAGAGACTGAGCAGGCTTCTTCTCCTTGGCTAATTAATTGCATGACCTTGGGAAAACCACCCTACTGTCTGCACCCTCCAGTGGACCTCGAGCCTGTGACCTTTGACCTCACTGGACCTTGCTCTAAAGCAGCAGTCGTTCAACAACACCTGCCCAACCCCTGCCAACTCCACACCTGTGTGGCACCTGCCTCACTATTAACTTCCTCTTCTGTTTAAATCAACTCACATTCTAACTTAGATACATTTCAAAGGGAAATTTTATATCACCATTTTAAACAGAAAACCAACAACTCTTGCCAGAAAGAGTTGACCAATAAAACCCATGTACATAAACCCATGTTGCTAAATTCTGGCCTGATGCCATTGCCTGCCAAGCCTGCAAGTTCAGGCCTGCTCCTCTCGCTAGACAGGAGATTAGTGTGGGTTACCAGCAGAAAGACAGGTCAATGCTAAACCAAGACCTACTCCTGCAGAATCAGCCACAGAATTGGAGGAGAATTAAAAGTATCTTCTGGGCCGGCCCGTGGCTCACTCAGGAGAGTGCGGTGCTGATAACATCAAGGCCATGGGTTTGGATCCTATATAGAGATGGCCAGTGTGCTCACTGGCTGAGCGTGGTGCTGACAACACCACGCCAAGGGTTAAGATCCTCTTAGTCATCTTAAAAAAAAAAAAAAGAATTAAAAGTAACTTCTTGCCAAAAGATTAGATGGTATTTGCTGCCCCATCTCCTCACCACAAAGTCACCACTTGTCTCACCAAGTGTGTCCCACACTTTGGGGACACTGCCTTCAAGGATTCTAACCCCTGCTTCATTTCTCAGGAGGAGGGATCTCCATCCTTCATTTCATACAGGTTTCTCCTGGAGGAGATTTGTGATTTTAAAACTTAACACCCCTCCTTGTCATAGCAAAGACTAGGGCATCCGCTTCTTATTATTAGAGGGGGACAGGAAACCAGAAGAACTCGTGAAATGGGGAGAACCCAGCTCCTGCCCAGAACCCTGCTCACCACTGCTGTGGCCTGGACATAGCCAGCCAGTGGCTTCGGGACAATCCCAGGACCCCCCTGAAGAGGTGGGGGAGGGTCAGAGTGGGGGAAGGGGCAGCCTCAGGTAGAGCTGAGATGGCGCTGGTCCCGTGCAGCCCCCGGGGCCACCCTCCCCTCTTACGCTTTTCTCTCCTGGTCCATCCTGCTGATCTGGCCCCCGACAAACACGCGGATCTTGCATTTGCTCCACCTCTTCTTACGGCCAAGGAGGTAGGGGATGAGGAGGGTGAGGCCTGGTGAGGGAGTCCCCGTGAATCAAGAGGAAAAGACTCAGGATAGAGCACCGTGTGGCTTCCCACCCCACTCTGCCACAAGCAAACCCCTCTCTGGACCTCAGTTTATCCATCTGTATAATGAATAGGTCTGACTATACCCGAGTTGCACGTGGTGCTCTGTGGGCTGGCGTGTGCAGTGTTTGCAGATAAACAAGCTGGCATTTAGTAATTGGGGGGTTTCACGTGAAAATCTAGATGACTGGCATTTCTTGAAGATTGAAAATCTGACCAACGGGTGGGAGCCCTCATCCCTCCCTGCCGTCTCTCCACACAAGGCCAAGGACCAACTGTCACGTGTCACTACATAATCCTCGGTGCCTCAGTTTCTTTATTTGTAAATGGGGGGTTAGTAATAATACTTCCTACCTGGGGATTGCATTAGGTTAGCCCAGGAAGAGCACTCAATGTTGGGCAGGTAGTAAGCGCTCAGCCTGTATTAGCTATCATGAATAGGATATACTGTATTGGGGCAGACAATTTCTCTCTCTCTTTCAAAGATGGAAACAACAAATCTGAGTCATGTTTTAAGAAAAGGGTGGCGGGGGAGGGTGTATTTCTCTGTGAGGTGAAGAACATTCCTACAGCCTTCCTGTGCACTGTCCCATCTCTCCCATTGATGTCAGGTGCACCTGACCTCCAAGGAAGGTTCTATCTCTGGCTGACTTCAGCTTCTCCCCATCTTATAGCTGAAAAACCAGTAGCCAGGGACAAGGGCCCAGCTAAGCTCCCCAAGCTCACTGGTGGGCCCGAGGGCCCCTGTTCCCTTTGCGGGGCTCTGGGGCCCACCAGAGGCCTTGACAAGAGCAGGCCAAGAGATGCAGAGGCATGGGGGGAAGTCAGCTGGGGGAGAGCCGGTGTCCATGGGGCACTGACCTCCATCGTCGAAGAGCCAGTAGATGTCAATGGTCTTCTTGCCCTGCTCTGACTGGAAGATGGTGCTGGCCTGCTCCTCCTGCACCAGTGCCTCGGGGGCCACTGCAGGAGAGGAGGGGCAGGGCCGAGCAGAGCAGAGCACATCAGATGCCTGAAGCCATCTGACAGCAGAGCCCTGTGAGGGGCCCACCATCCCTCACCCGGCGTGCACACAGCAGCTGAAAGCACCCTGCTACGGGTGTGCACCCAGGCAGGCCTGCACCCCTCCTGATGCACAGACTCAGATTCTCAGGCAGGTGGACCAGGAGCCAGGGCCCGAGACACACAGTGTTGCCACATGCCCTTTCTTGCTCCCATCTTCTCTCTCCTGGGATTCTGGTGGGCACTGGGGTATGGTGGGAGTCCCAGTGCCCTCTGGGGCAGCCCGTCGGTAGGGCAGCATGCTCTCCATTCTCTTAAACACTCCCTTGTGCCTTCTAAAATGCCCACAGGGTGTCCTCACGCCAGCACTGCGGGTTCCCCTGCCTCCTAGGGTATCGGCAGGAGAGGATGAGGGAGAACCCCATTCTACCCCTCCCTGCCTATAACATTTGAGCATGGCCAGAGGGGCCATGGAGGGGAAGGACATGAGCCCTAGAGCCCACTGGGCGGGGGGAGTCCCCTTGAAGCCCTGTCCTCGACTTCCCCCTTTAACAGCGGCCAAGCCCTCCCAGTTGCCCATCCCGTTACTCAGGCACCACTGCCACAAGGAGAAATGGTCTGCCCTTGACCAAGTTCCTGGGTGGCCCACCACCAACTGCCCCACAGGGCAAGAGTGTCCTGAGCCTCTGAAGGTGGCGAGGAGTGGGGGACTGACATGTGCCAGAGATGGATGGCCTGGCGCCGCTGGCACTGGTTTCCTTGCCATCCTCTGCTGGGTCAAACACGGGGTTAACTGCAAAAGAGAGGGGCAGCTTGCTCACAGGCTCTCCTTACCTGGGGGCACTCCCGGGCTCCTCCTCCACCTGGGCTCCCCTAACATTAGGAAGAAGGTCTCGACTCCTCACCTGGTCTCCACGGCTGGCTCCTGCCTCCCTCTGACCTTTCTCCTGCCCTGGCTCTTCACACCCCAGACATGCCCAGCTTCCTCCCATTCCTCAAACAGGCCAAGCCCGCTTCCACCTCAGGGCCATGGTGGTAGAGGCCCCCTGAGCCGGGAACACATTTTCCCCAGCCCTGCCCTTCTCAGTAAAAGGTCTGCTCCTCAGAGAGGCCTTCCCTGACCACTGCACCCTGTGTCAGCTTCCTCAGGACAGTGTCATGACCTGAGAGACTTATGGGTCCCTCTGTTAAATAACACTTCTCCCACTAGAGTGTCAGCTCCTCAAGAACAGAGTCTTTGTTGGGTCCCTGCTGTAACCCCAGCACCTAAAGCAGCATCAGGCAGGAGGGTAGCTACTGCTTTGTAAACACTGGCTACATAAATATTTATTGACCAGCGCCATGCGCCAGGCATGCCCTCAGCCCTCAGTGGCACAGATGAATAGACCCAGCCGCTGCCTGCAAGAAACGCAGAGTCCAACCTGCCAGGTCCCCCAGCACTGCCCTCAATGTGCTCTCATAGATAGTATTTCTTTCACACCCCCCTAAATATTACTAATTCAGAGTCTGCGTAATCATATATGACTTTAGAATGTAAAATACATCTGTACTTGGTGCCCAAAGATGGTCTGAAGACCAAAACGTCCAGTTTTCATGACCTTTCTATGAATATTTTCATATTCTGGCCTCTCCATGTGGCGTTCTCATCTCTCCTCTTTTCCTTTTTTCTGTTAGATCCTTTTTATCACCTGGGTACAAAGACACTGTTCATGATTTGGGGAGCTCTGAGTTCCAGTCTTGGTTCTGCCTCCAGCGGGAAGCATGACCTTGAACCCATCTTTCCCCATTCTGGGCCTTAGTTTCTCCATTTGGAAACCTGATGTGCTCTGAGGGACTATCTAGGGCTGATTTTCTATGAGTCTATGACCTTGTATTTTGTACAAATTTTTCCCTTTCTTCCCTCCACCACTTAAAAAATAATTGGGTCCTAGAACTTTCTGGGATACTGCTCTAGTTTTTGACAGGGGCACTGAGCAGGTGTGGCGTGTACTCACTGTGTGCCTGCATCACCTCTGAGATGTTGAGCCCTTCACGCATCCTCATGACACACACGCCGTAGTTGAAATCAAAGGCATCGCTGGAAAGAGAGGAGGTCAGCTCTGGCTTCTCTTGACCCCAGCTCCCGCCAGCGTGGGGTGGAGTTGGCCCTGCCTCCTTCCATACCCTTTCTCCTCTCTTGGCCTCAGTTTTCCCAACTGTATAATGTGCAGACAGTTCTGGAGAGTCCCCCAAGACCTCTCTAGTTCTACAGTCTATGGCACTGTAGATCCTGTGGATCCTATGGTCAGGCCCTGTCTTCCTGATACAGTTGGATAATCTTCACAACCCTGGCCATAGAGGTGGGGATGTTAATTATTATCTCCATTTTACAAATGCAAAAACTGAGTTTTGGGGAGTAACTTTCCCAGGATCATACAACTAAAGAGATGACCCGCTGGGATGAGAATTATGTAGCTGAGACTATAAACCGAAGGATAGGCATGCACACAGGAACAGTCTCACTCATGCAATAGTTGGTCTACATGGAATGTCTGGAAGGTTCCTGCCCCAGATGCATATTACTGCCCGACTGACACAGTGCCCAAGAGCCCACCATTAGAGTTTGATCCAATGGGC